>NC_044054.1:5388614-5398614 GCF_902167405.1 Gadus morhua
GGTTCTATTTAATGATATACGCATTACATTATAAACATTGTTTCTTATCAGTATTGTATGCTATCCAAATAATATGCATGTGTCCCCGCGGTAATAGACATTGCCATTGATTGTATTATGCGTTACGTGTTTAGTTTGCGTGTTTAAACAGAGCACACAATGCGCGCCCGCATTCATTCATTCTTTTTAACACTCACTCGCGGTAAAACATTGTTTTTCACGATCAAATACTCATCAATCCTAAAAGTTATGGGCATGTAGGCCTACACGATGTCTCTGTCAAGAAAATATGTGTTTGCTGTACGGTGTTTGCAGATGCATTGATTTAAAAGTACAACTTATTACCGCTGCATCAGCTGTTCTTTCCCAAATAATTTACCAAGAATGTGCGGCTAGGTAGATGGGCGAAGCAAAGTGTATGCGCGAGGTGCACAAGCAATCCGTATGCATCGCATGCGCATGTATGCATGCGCCCTTAAAAAAGCATCTGAACAACGCGCCACTGACTTTAAACCAGGTATTAACTGGTCAGTAGCGCAATGGTATTCAGAAACGTCAAAATACCGTTTGCGCCAGAACACGCCTCCTCCTTCCGCCGAACCGCCCCTTGGGGCGCATGATCAATCCCTAATTTACCGGCGAGTGGCGGTGGTGGGAAAAGAACGCTCTGCGCCAGTTGTAAACTAGCAACGACACATGCGCCAGTAAGTCACTTGCGCCGGATGCAAGATAGGGCCCACGGTGTGAAGCAACAATGTCATCTTACAGGTTCGACTTTTCAATAATTATTTTAGCGATTTCATTTTCAGACTCTCTCTCTCTCTCTCTCTCTCTCTCTCTCTCTCTCTCTCTCTCTCTCTCTCTCTCTCTCTCTCTCTCTCTCTCTCTCTCTCTCTCTCTCTCTCTCTCTCTCTCTCTCTCTCTCTCTCTCTCTCTCTCTCTTTCTGGGGTAGGCTGCACACCTGTTGCAAATTCAGGGCATCAGACGCTTTTACCCAAAGAGTCTTACAATAACTACATTTGTCAGAAGAAAGAGAAACAATATATCGCTGTCGGTACAGGAATGATGTTCATAGAGCCAAGTGCCAGGCACTATCAATCACACTATTTATGGCTTTATAAATATTTATGTATCTACATATTCGATGAGGAAGTGACTAGTGCACCTTACAGGCCAGAGTAGCGTCTCTTACAGGGTAATTTAAAATAAACAATCAAGCTCTTAATCAGCAAACAGTGAAAGTTAATATATCATAATATTCGAAGAAGAAGTTTTTGTCAGATATAGTTAATTGTTCCCGAGGGTTGATCAGACGTTCTGTGATCTATTGGCTGGCCTGACTGATCACGGCCTCACACTCTGCTCGCATGGCTGCCCAACCCACCCCGAGCCCCTCTCAGCAAATGGGCTGTGTCCCAATTCCTAGGACGCATCCTTCGAAGGCTGCATTCGAAGGATGCGTCGACGCCGATTGCGTCACAGCGTCGCGCCAAGTGCTGTCCCAATTCCAAGGGTCCTTCAAATGCGGCCTACGAATGCAGCCTTCTTTTCCCGGATTTGAAGGATGCATCGGCTGTATCCTTCACGGCCCAACGTATCCCAAGATCCTTCACGGCCCAACGTATCCCTCCCAAGATTCATTGCGCATTCAATCAATGGAGATGGCGGAGAATGGCGATTTAGGTTCTGCATTTAAATGTAAGTATTTTGTTTATAGTCACTCGAGTATTTAACGATACAAATGTTAAAAATACAAGGGCCCTTAAAACTTTTTTCATGAAAGTAATAGGCAATATAAGTAAGGTAACGTTACAGTTAGTGACGCTGTAACGTTAACTAAGAACACCCGTTAAGCCCTATAGTTTCAAATTTAAGAGGTTAAAATGGTTATATTTACCGAAATTGTGGCGATTATATAGATAATTTGCTATTCTGTAACGTTAGATAAATGGACCAACGCGAACACAGGTTGTGGACCCTGGTTTTCAGACCGTAACGTTACAGACGTTGGGATTGATTACACAGTTAACTTGGTTATTTTGCTATTTAAGCTGCTTTTGTTTGGTAGTGTAAAGCAAAACTAATTCTAACATTTGGTTTTGGTTTAGGGGGCCAGCAGCATACTGCTCGATTTATTCTATTGAGGGGGGAGAACGATGAGCAAGTGTGGCTTGGGGGTAAAGAAACAATAGTTTATTTATATCGTAAGTTAGTTTATAAAAATTATTATAGGCCATTTATATATCTACATTTGACCATCTTGTAAAGGTTAGTTAAATTAGCCCTCATTAAACAGCAGGACAGATACAACATCCCCAGAAATCGTTTACTACGATGTCCTATTTTGGGTTATTAAAGAAAGATAGACAAAAAAAGTCACAGCTCGCATCAGTACTAGACAGCACTAGAAAAACACACAAAGAAAAAGGGTGTTTTGACTTCTACTGGTTGTCTTATTATTATGGGCTTCATATAGGATGAGGGCTAATTTAGATGTAACCTTTACAAGATGGTCAAATATATATATTATAAATGGCCGATTGTTAACATGGGCTATTAACATGATTGATAAATGTGTCTCTTGTTTTCTCTGATTAATAATGTCTCTGTGTTTAGGACAATTCTGGAGAAAATAGGCCTGCAGGGGAAGGTGACTCCCCTGCAGGCAAAGAAAAAATGGGACAATTTAAAAAATATATATAAAGTATGTACATGTCATTTTAAATATACATTATTTGTTTTAACCATGCAAGTTAATAAACACTTTTGCTGAAATTTGTTTTGATACTGCTGTTGTTGTTAACTGCCATGATTGATTTCCTCTGCCTTAGGATTGCAAGTATCCAGGGTCAGGAGAGGGGGTAGGTGGGAAACCCATTGCTGCCACTTGGCCCTGGTTTGTCCCCATGGATGAGGTATTGGGACAGAGGCATTCCACCAACCCCCCTGTCCTAATTGCCTACATCCCTGAGAACACACCAGGGCCAAGTACAGCAAGTACAGCAGTGGTGGACCAGGAGGTGGAGGACAAGGATCAGGAGGAGGAAAGACAGCGAGGGCCAAGGTCCAGAAAGAGGGACAGAGATGAAGACATGTTCCAGAGTCGCTCACTATCTTCCGAAAAGGACTCAAGACTCACCTGTTCAGAGTCCACCTCGACTGCATAGCCACCCTCCCCCTTCTGGCAACCATTGTACACTGTGTATTGTATTGTATTATAGTACTTAACTGTGTAGCAACTGCAGTAGTTGCTATCATGGCTGTAACACGGGGAATTGATTAGCCTAGCGATTGTGGTACTTGCACTTGGTTCTATGAACATCCTTTCTGTACCGACAGCGATATATTGATGCACTTCTTATGACAAATGTACTTATTGTAAATCGCCTTGGATTAAAGATTAAAGCGTCTGCTAAATGCCCTAAATGTAAATGTAAAATGTAAATGTTCCAGTTAATAAAAGAGGACATGAGGCTACAAAGGGGGGAGGCAGAGGAGAGAAGAGCCCAGGGAAAGAATGGATAGGTTTTTCTCATTTTTGGAGCGTTTGGTGGACAAATAACTTATGTTCTGTTATATTTAAAAGATTGTTTATTATTTACATATTTATTGAAACTAACTTATTTAACTAACTTTTTTGATTAACTATTCATTAAAACCCTTACTAACTTTTTTGTATTGACTAATGTATTCGTATATAACTTATAAAACATACAACAATAAAACTATTTACAACAAACATTCATGTGACTATTTACAACAATTATTATAAAACTACTATATACAAAAACATAATGATCAATAATAATTTTTGTTGGTTTCTTTTTTTCACGCTGTCCGGATTAACTTCTGTTTACTTAACAGGTCAGTTCAGCTGTCAGGGTTGCTAGGTGACAGGAGCAGCGCGTGGTCACGCAAGGTAAAGGGCGGTAACGGTTTGTTACGTAAACCAGAAATGCTCCGTAGGCTAGACCGTCCCATTTCTTCGGCCTTCGGAGTGTCCTTCGCGGTCTACGAAGGCCGCATCCTTCGAAGGACGCGGTCTACGAAGGATGCTTTCTATGAATTGGGACACAGCCGGAGTACTCTGTGTAGGTCGGCCATACTGTCCCTGATTATCCCTCATAGCAGAGAGAGAGAGAGAGAGAGAGAGAGAGAGAGAGAGAGAGAGAGAGAGAGAGAGAGAGAGAGAGAGAGAGAGAGCTAGAGAGAGAGAGAGAGAGAGAGATAGAGAGCTAGAGAGAGAGAGAGAGAGAGAGCTAGAGAGAGAGAGAGAGAGAGAGAGCTAGAGAGAGAGAGAGAGAGAGAGAGAGAGAGAGAGAGAGAGAGAGAGAGAGAGAGAGAGAGAGAGAGAGAGGGGGAGAGCGAGAGAGAGAGAGAGAGAGAGAGAGAGAGAGAGAGAGAGAGAGAGAGAGAGAGAGAGAGAGAGAAAGAGAGCTAGAGAGAGAGAGAGAAAGAGAGCTAGAGAGAGAGAGAGAGAGAGAGAGAGAGAAGGGGGGGGGGGGGGCGTCCGAGAGAAAGCCCGAAAGCGAGAGAGTGAGAGGTGAAAGCAAGGAAGGAGACAGATAGGGAGGGAAAGAGAGGGAGATGCAAAGGGGGGAGAGGCAGGGGGGGGTGTGAAGGTGGGGGTGCATCTCATGGTAGATGTTGAATTTCAC
The DNA here is from genome assembly GCF_902167405.1 of Gadus morhua. NCBI lineage: Eukaryota > Metazoa > Chordata > Actinopteri > Gadiformes > Gadidae > Gadus > Gadus morhua. The sequence goes on from NC_044054.1 coordinate 5,393,274, forward strand.
GCCCCGCGGACTCAGGATTAGCCCGACCTCAAGGGCTGATGGACAGGTGAGTCCGTATCACAGAGTGTGTGTGTGTGTGTGTGTGTGTGTGTGTGTGTGTGTGTGTGTGTTTGTGTGTTTGGAGATTGTTACTCCTCTATCTGCCTCAAGGGTTTAGTGTGATGGGGTTGGTGTCGGTGTTGGTCTGTGTGTCAGTGTGTGTGTAGGGGGGGTAAGACAGACTGACAGACAGACAGACAGACAGACAGACAGACAAAAAGACAGAAAGACAGAAAGAGAGAGAGAGGGGTGAGAAAGTGGGGGGGAGAGAGAGAGGGGAAGAGAGGTGGGAGAGAGGGGCGTTTATTATTCACGACAGCCCTCCCCCTTTTTTTTGCGTTAAAATATTTCACAAACGGCAGTGCCCCCCCGCTGGCGACCCATGCCCCTCCAGTAGATCTGCTCTGGAGCCGACTCTGGAGGGGCGAGAGAGAGAGAGGGGAAGAGAGAGAGAGAGAGAGAGAGAGAGAGAGAGAGAGAGAGAGAGAGAGAGAAAGAACGATAGTGGTGAAGGGAGATGGGGGAGATGGGGGGGAGAGTTGGATAGAGAGCTGAAGAGAGAGAGACAGAGGTAGAGAGAGAAAGACTCAGGCCCCGTCCACACGAAGCCGATTTCATGGCGAAACCGCAAAGGTCTTGTACGGTTCGGCCTTCCGTCCACACGAAGCCGGCGAATCCGCTGACCGAAACCGCAAACTTCTGAAACCACCCTCGGAGGTGGTTTCAAATCTATCCGGTTTCGTTTTGGTTTCGTGTGGACGCCTGAAACCGACTGAAACCGCAAACCATGACGTCATCGCCCCACCCCTCGACCTCCTAGCCAATGGCTCTTAAGCCCGCGGAGTCTCAGAAATCACAACAAAAAAGATGATGGCGGACTACAAGCTTGTAATCGTTCTGCAGCATATCATGTCCCTTGTTGGGTTGCTAAGCCATTATTTATTGAGAATCTAGTTCGCCATCGTAGAAGAGCTGTTTGTTTGTGTTGTTAGTGGTTCGGGAGGCAGCCTTTATGCGCATGCTCGCCTCTTCTTCTTCTGGATTTGTGTACCAGAAGCAGCGCCCCTTATGGGCCTGGAATGTTTACTACAGCGTTTCTACAGATCTATCCGGTTTCGCTTGGCTTCGTCTTTACGGAGATACTTCGAAACCGGATAGATCGAAACCGTAACGGTTTCGCCCGTTTCGGCTTCGTGTGGACGGGGCCAGAGACTACACTGGCCATGTTGATGTGATATCTTGACCCGATCGCGACGGCCGACACTCGACGCGCCGTAGAAAATCACATCAGTTCCCCCGATCTGGGTTCACGCCATCGCTGTCAGGAACCAAGCAGCATAAACACACAACAACACACCACCCTGCACCGCGACGCAAGTGGCAATCCTCTCCCTCTCCCCGTCTCGCACCCACTCCTCCGTCCCTCCCTTCTTCCGGCATCCAATGAGAACGCCCCTCGGTCTGGACTTCACCGCCATCAACGACATCACCGGGAACGCCGGTGAACTGTTTTAATGGCGATTCCGAAGTATAGACTTCTGCCGCTAACGACGAAAACTTGTCGGAAACCGGTTCAAACTGGGAAAAAGTTCAGAGCTCAAGTCACATCAGAGGATTTTTTTGCGCACACACAGCAAAAAACACACACACCGACACAGACACACAGAAACACACATGCATAGACACACAGAAAAACACACACACACACACACACACACACACACACACACAAAGAAAAACACACACAGAAGAACGCACGCAGACACACACAAACACACATACAGAGACTAAGAAACACAAACGCACAGAAAAAAACGCACACACATACACACACACAAACACACACACACACACAGAAAAACACAGACACACAAAGACACACACAGAAAAACCCACACACAGAAACACGCAGAAAAACACACGCAGATATACACAGAAAAGAATACACACACTCACACACAGAAAAACACACACACAGAAAACACACACACAGGCACACACATCTTCACTGAGGGATGAAATTTCGTCCACAATTAAAAATATAAATTAACCAATTAACAGCGGTTTCCTGCGGCATAAAACACTCCCCCCTCCCCCCGCCACACACACACACACACACACACACACACACACACACACACACACACACACACACACACACACACACACACACACACACACACACACACACACACACACACACTCTACCTTTGCGCTCGGAGCGTTTCTTGCGCCTCCGTCTGAAGCGAGGCCGAACGAGGCAACAGGCGGCCGTCGCCGACGGCAACGGCTCCGCGTTGCCAGGCAACAGCTCCGCCATCGTGCAGCTGTCGTGGGTCTCCGTGTTTTTAGTTTTTCAAAAATTGTTGTCTTTCTGTCTCTCTAACTCAGTTCCTTCCTCTCTCTCTCTGTCTGTCTGTCTCTCTCTCCCTCTCTCTCCCCCCCTCTCTCTCAGTCTCTCTCTCTCTCTCTCTCTCTCTCTCTCTCTCTCTCTCTCTCTAAGTGCTGTCACACTGATCCTCTCTCAGCCTTCCTTCCTCCTCTGTCGTCGTCAACTTTACAAGTGTGCAGCATGTGCGGGCGTGTCAGGGCGGGTATACAGAGGGGAGGGGAGGAGAGGGGGAGGATGAGGGGGAGGGGGAGGAGAAGGAGGAGGTGGAGGGACGGCCACTCAATCGCAACTGAGCGAAAGAGAGAGAGAGAGAGAGAGAGAGAGAGAGAGAGAGAGAAAGAGAGAGAGAGAGAGAGAGAGAGAGAGAGAGAGAGAGAGAGAGAGAGAGAGAGAGAGAGAGCTCTGACAGAGCTGTCAATTTGAAAGGGCCGCTAATCTGGATTTCGGTTCTCCCTCTCTTCCTTTCCCCATCCTTCTCCTCCTCTTCCTCTCTCTTCTTCTTCTCCTCCTCCTCCCTCCATATATTGCTATCATTCTCCTCCTCTACTCCTCTCCTCCTCTAATGTTATCTTGTAGTATCTAATCTACATCTCTAATATAATATTAAATAATCTACTATTTTAGGATAATCTAATATAATCTTTAATGATATTGAAAAATGTTATTGAAAATAAAGGAATTCAGCAGCAATATTAGGTAAAATATAGTTATAGTTATCGACTTCGACACAAATCATTTTTAAATATAACCTCAAACTCTGATTAACGGGATTAACAGGATTAATTTATAAACCTGAACTGCAGCCTCATTCACATGGTCAAAATGTCTATTGATAAGCACACAACATCCAGAAAACTCCAAGCACACATTTCTCAAGTGAATTAAGGGCTTTCTTCAAAGCATATACCTGAAAAATCTTTGAAATTCTGGGGAAATTAAACAGTTGTAGTCAAGAACATTAACGGAGAGATATAAATGTCACAGAATTAATTACGAAGAAGTTCCCCTGTGTCTTGGCAGTCCGATTCTTGGAAACTAATGAGCCGTATTATTGATTGCCTGATGAATTTCATTTACATTTAGGGCATTTAGCAGACGCTTTTATCCAAAGCGACTTACATCGGTTGACGCACCGACGGCAGAGTCAACCATGCAAGGCAACGGCCAGCTCATCAGCAGCAGTTGCGCCCCGTACGGACGCATGTAGTGGGCGCATGTAGTGGGCACGGGGCGTGGGTTAAGTGTCTGGCTCAGGGACGCATCAACACCCAGCAGGGAGGAGCTGGGGATCGAACTAGCAACCTTTTGGTTACAAGACAACTACTCTACCTCCTGAGCTGAGCCAACGCCAATTTCAGGTGCTGTTCAATGTTATCTTTGTTAAATGAGTGGTAATGACAGAATGTCTTGTTCAGCTTGTTCATAATGCTCTAATAAGGATTCAAACTCTCAATCTAAAGATCACCAGTACACGGCAATATCCCGTTGAGCCACTGACATTCCTGAACTCTAGGAAGCCTCATTCACCATTTGAAAATGTCGATTGATCAAGAAAACACATCACGAAAACTCCAAGCACACATTTCACAAGAGAATTAAGGGATTTTTTTAAAAGAGTACAGATCTGAGAATTTTCACTGTTAATGGTATCCACCTAATGATAGCCGTATGGTAGTTATACAATATCAAAATGGTCATGTAGGCCAAATGGGTTGAGACTGTGGACGTTTTGCTTTTCTATGAAATTGTGGGAAAAGTAAACATTTTTAGAGCAGAAAACCACCGTGAAAAAGATGCATCTGATTTCAGAGATTAAAGCTATACTGTACGATGTGAGAGAGCTAGCATGATTTGAAATTAGCTTCTCTTCGGAGTTCCGTTTAACTCCTCCCCCACCCTTCAGGACTCCCTGCCCCCACCCCTCGACACAGAGCCGTGCACGAGAGCTGCTGCTGCTTAGGGGTTACTTCAACGGCAACCATTGCGTCACTTTTCAGGCCATTCAACTCCCTCAGCTGTCGCCATCGCTGAAAAGCTAATCCAATATTTATTCTCGTTTTTCCTCGAGCAGTCTCCAACTTCTTTTTTGTTGCTGCCTTTTCAGTTTCTGTCTTTCTTTTTCTTGCCTTTTTAAAAGGATGAACCGGGGCAATAAATGCATCTGATTCTAGAGATTTGGGTTTATGGGTAGTGGGGGTTATCGGTAACCATACCTGAACATTTCAAGAGTTTTCGATTTACGGTATAGTCTGCAGTATGAATTTTACAGAATGTGAGGGAAAAAAAACGTTACAGAAACAATAGAGGACAAGCAGCTTCGCTGCTCGGACCCCTAATTAGTTAAGAGCGTTTGAAACCCTGGCGATACGGGACGATTCTTAGGTCGACACTACCCCCTGTGGTCGACATTGGAACTGCAGCAGCGAGCCGACCACTTAAGCGGGGGAATCGAACCCGCAGCACAGAGTTCAGCAATGACGTGCACAGCATTTATCATAAAAAAGAAATCAAAACACAGAGTATACAACCAACAAGATAAAAACTATACTATAACTATAACTAACCCTATACTATAGTCTAGCCTGGCCTAATCTAATATATTATAATTAGTGGTGGGCATAGACCTTTTTTTTTAATCTAGATTAATTTTGGAATTGATCTAGATTAATCTAGATTAAAATGGCAAACGGCAAAAAATCCTTTCCTTTACCTTTACAACGGTCAATTATACTTGGCAACGGTGAATTTATACCATATACCATGCAAGTGAACGGAGCATAAACAAAAATAGTTGACAGCTAAACGTTGGGAAGGCCCATGCAAATGAATGGAGCAGTCTACAGCATTGAGAAGATCCATGTAATCATCCATAATAATGTAAAGTTTAGAAGTTAAATATTTGAAAGTTGT
>NC_044054.1:5411114-5551114 GCF_902167405.1 Gadus morhua
GGGTCATCCACAAGAATATGTGTGCACCTGCCCAAGACACAGCAGCTTGGGCCAGAGTGCTGGGTCATCCACAGGAATATGTGTCTCGCAGTCATTGTTATCGTTATTGTCATAAATTTCAATAACCAAAGTGGAAGAAGGAGAGTGAGAAATATTCACTACCAGTTGTGCATCATCTCCGTCAGTTTGTTGACACACGTCATTAGCATCGCTGCTGGCTGAGCCAGAGCCACTTGGAATGAAAGGAGCAGTAACGTGACAGCAAACGACGTTGACGGCTGCTCTTGATCCGCCGACGGTCCCGCTGCCACTGCGGTGGCTGTAAAACAGCTGGATAGCTTTGGCAGCTTTGAAAGAAAGTCCTGCCTTTGGTCTTTCTTTTTATGTGACCCGCTTTCGTACGATCGCTTCATGTTTCACTCGATTTATGTCTCACTCGATTTCTCTCTCTCTTTCTCTTACCGCTTACTGTTTTGAATTTGACATAATTTCCGCATACGCATGATGAGCGTGATGCGCGCAACATGGAATAGTCCATGTAGTGCAGACTGAAGGGGGGTGCACACGGAAAGATCGTCAAAACATGAGTAATAATTAGACATCCCGATGCTACTATTGTGAAGAGATTTTTATAAAAATAATAAATATGGGGACAAAATATATGCATTGACCAGATCAATATTGTAAATAAGAAACTGTTCTAAATGTTTTATCGGGAAAAATAAAGGTAAAAAAAATAAATAAAAAAAAAAAATTTTGGGGGCCCCAAAAACCTTCTATAGGGCCCGGGGCTCCAGGCAAATGCCTGGTTTGCCTAATAGTACGGCCCGCCACTGCGTATGTGTAACAACAATTGAACGAAGTTTCCCCACGAAGCGCGGTACGCTGTGACGTCACTTAGGTAGTGTGTGTGTGTGTGTGTGTGTGTGTGTGTGTGTGTGTGTGTGTGTGTGTGTGTGTGTGTGTGTGTGTGTGTGTGTGTGTGTGTGTGAGAGAGAGAGACTGTGCGTGTGTGTGTCGCTGAATGTGTGCGTTTGTTGGTTTTAATTGAACCACCATTATCATTTATCATCAAAGTTCAACCCCTGGGCATATTTAATAGTTTAAGTCATGTTTTACAAGACCTCGTACTTTCCTCAAACAATATCCGAGAAAATCAGCAATTTTATTGAAATATGAAGCAGACGAGATTTTGCGGTTCCGGAGTGTATTTTTACAACAACCATCGTTCAAATCCCTTGTCCATTAACCCCACCGCACTGCAACCGTTCGTAATTTAATTCCTGTTGTCTAACATTAGCGTACTAACGCACTGCTGCATAGTGTAGCAGTCGACGGAAAGTTCGTAAATTAACTAAATAATAAACAGAATATGGTATTTGTTATCATCTTTTTTAAATAAATATTTGTCGGATTCTATGTTCTTGAGGCAAACGTAACCCCTTAAATTGTCCAATCAGATACCAGCATGAGTCCCCCCTCCCCCCCACCGACTGATCCTATGGAAAAATACCAGAGGGAGAGAGTAAAATACATACAGTATTAGGAGCTATATAGGGCATCTACGTTACACACACACACAACTCCACAGAGTGGTGACCTGGAATGGGCTTTTAATGAACACACACAGACGCACACACACATACTCATACACACACACACACACACACACACACACACACACACACACACACACACACACACACACACACACACGCACGCACGCAAACACCCACCCACCCACACACACACACACACATGCGCACACACACAAATCAGCACTTTGTAACTGATTTGAAAACTGCTATATAAATAAAGTTTATAATTAGGGGTCCGAGCAGCGAAGCTGCTAGGCCCCTATTGTTTCTGTAACGTTTTTTTTTTCTTTTTTCCTATACTGTATGAGTCGAAAACTCTTGAAAATTTCAGGCATGGTTTCCAATAGCCCCCTCTACCCATAAACCCACATTTGTGGTACTGCACCCAAAGGTGGCGCTATTGTAAAAAATCACGAATTAGGCTTATTTCTCCTCACCAGATTGACTCAAAATTCTTTCAGAATATTAATCTCTAGAATCACACGCATTTATAAAACCCCGGTCTTATGGTGTAACATTTTTTACTTTTCCCACGATTTCATATTAAAGCTAAACATGATAAAAAGATTCAAAGGCTACAAAATTTAGCCATTTCAGAAATATTGGCCATTGAAGTTGGAGCAGTTAGCCCACTTTCCTTATATGAGCATTTTGTTATTGAATAAAAAAAACATACGACTATTATTAGGTGGATACCAATGCCCCCCACTACTAATAAACCCAAATTGTGGTACTTATTTCTCCTTACGAGATTGACCTGGACTCAAAATTCTTTCATCATATTAATCTCCAAAATAAGACGCATCTTTTTCACCCTGGTCTTCTGCTCTAAAAATGTTTACTTTTCCCACAATTTCATAGAAAAGCCAAACGTCAAGTGTCAATCCATTTAGCCTATATAACCATTTTGTTATTTTGTAACTACCATACGGCTATCAGTAGGTGGACTCTTTTAAGAAAGCCCTTAATTCTCTTGTGAAATGTGTGCTTGGAGTTTTCTGGATGTTGTGTGTTTGTGAATCGACATTTTCAACTTGTGGAATTGTTAATGTCAGTGGCTCAACGGGTTAATGCCGTGTACTGGTAATCCTTAGGTTGAGAGTTTGAATCCTAATTAGAGCATTATGAACAAGCTGAACAAATGACATTCTGTCATTGGCACTCACTTAAAAAACACAACATTGAACAGCACCTGAAAAGCATCAGGCAATCAACATTCCGCCTCATCAGTTTCCTAGAATTGGTCTGACAAGTCACAGTATGGCATTAAGGGGAACTTCTTCGTTAACCATTTTTCTTCAGAATTAACTGTCATATTTATATTTCTTCCGTCAGTGTTCTTGACTACAAAGGTTTTTTCCCCAGAATTCCAAAGATTTTTCAGGTATATGCTTTTAAGAAAGCCCTTAATTCACTTCAGAATTGTGTGCTGGAGTTTTCTGGACATTGTTTGTTTATCTTAGACACATACACACACACAAACGTATACAAATACATACATTTACACACACGTATACAAATACCTATATATACACACAGGTACACATATATACACACTGTACAATTATAATTAGGGCATTTAGCAGACGCTTTTACCCAAAGCGACCTACATCGGTTAATACACATATTGACACACCGACGGCAGAGTCAACTATGCAAGGCGACAGCCAGCTCGTCAGGAGCAGTTAGTGTTAAAAAAACGCCTCCATCAGCTCCTACACCGACCCCCTGAACCTGTACCACAGGTTTGAGGGACGCAGAGAACACCCCCCCCCCGACACACACACACACACACACACACACACACACACACACACACACACACACACACACACACACACACACACACACACACACACACACACACACACACACACACACAAACAGTCCATTATTTTGAGCTGGTAATTAATGTTCAATTAAAAAACGCCTTTGAGGAAACAAGTAGGTCAACTTTAGACCGCTGGGGTTATAAGTTTAATTTAAATAGAAACTAAACTCTCCTACATTGGTACATATTACGCATAAATATAATTATTTTAAATTTTTTTATTCCATGTAGTTCTCTAATTGATTTACAGTTATTATATTTTTATTTGATTCTTGTTATTTCAAATCATGCCCAGTATTCTATTTCATTTGAAGTTTTATTTTTATTCTAATTATTCATGCCCACTATTCCATTTGTTTTACAGCTATTATCATAATTTTATTTTAATACAATTATTTCATTCCAGTTTATGTTTCTCTGACTTATTTTTATATCGCACTATTCTGGTAATCTTTTTAACAGACCACCGATTTGCGTTGAGAGCAATGGAGTGGTGTGTGTGTGTGTGCGTGTGTCTGTCTGTCTGCCTGTTTGTGTGAGAGTGTGTGTGCATGTGAAGCGTAAGTCTCCAAAGACTTCCATCGATCAGAGGCGAGTTTCGACCTTGACTCTCCAGAGTCCGCTCCACCAGTTGTTATTAGCGGCGGAATTAGTCGCACGGTGCTGCGTGCGAGCGTGTGGAGCTGTGTCCGGTGATCGCCCCGTAAAGCGCGCGGTGACATATCTATTCATTAAAAGTTGGCAGAAGCGTGTGAATGCCGTTTGTGGCCCTGTATACAAGAGGTACTGATGGGGGGGACCAGTTGTTGACCGGGGTGGAAGACCAGTTGTTGACCGGGGGGGGGAAGCATTTGTTGACAGGGTCAAGACAGTTAGTATAATACATTTTGTCTTACAAGAAGGTTGTCTCATATCTGGCTGTAGGTGAGTTTGGTAACTAAGATTCCTAGTGATTAGAATTACGATTGCTTGTTCTAACTTTCCATCTGTTGGTCACTCTGGCTAGTTTCTGTCACTTAAGGCGAGAACAAAAGCCTTGATAGCTGGGCGGAGCCAAATCTGCCTGAGCTACCTTGCCCATTTAAGGGCTAGCTATTATTAGCGTCAGGAAGACCCGGGAAACAAAGACTAAGGGAGTCTCTGTGGGAGTCAAGATCCGGGAAAAAAAGACTAAGGGAGTCTCTCTGTGGGAGTCAAGACCCGGGAAACAAAGACTAAGGGAGTCTCTCTGTGGGAGTCCCTCGAGGAAGCCCGGAGAGGCCCCCTGCCCTATTGCAGCTATGTGTCGTACTTTACTCATTGTCAGGATTTCCATCCGTAGACGGCGTTACCATAGCTCCTCTGCTCGGTGCAGTAACCCATCTAATCTGTGCCATCCACCTACCCTTGCTTACAATGACCTTGAGGTGATGGGAGGTCTCTGGAACTGCCAATCGGCGGTCAAGAAGGCGGACTCGATTTCAGCCTACATGTCCCTCATGACCCTTCACTTCCTGGCCCTGACTTGGATCACCCCAGAGAACTCTGCTACTCCTGCTGCCCTCTCCACTGTCTACTCATTCTCGCACACCCCTAGACCATCTGGGCGAGGAGGAGGGACCGGACTGCTCATCTTACCCATGTGGTCCTACCAGGTCCTTCCACTAGAACACAGATCTGCGTTTGAACTCCACGCTGTCACTGTCACCCTTCCTATCAAGCTCTATTGTGGTGATCTACCGTCCTACTGGTCCTCTCCGTGACTTCTACGACGAGATGGATGCCCTCCTCAGCTGCTTTCCTGAGGATGGCACACCACTCGTTATCCTCGGCGACTTCAACATCCTGCCAGAAAGGTTGCACTCACCTGGACTAACCAATTTATTCGCCACCTTTGATTTAACACTATCCCCTTCTCCTCCCACACACAGGGCCGGGAACCAGCTTGACCTAATATTCACTAGGTCCTGCGGCACCTCTGCTCTCTCCGTTACCCCGCTCCCCGTGTCTGACCATCACTTTGTTGATTTTTCTCTCCCCTTGAAATCCTCTCCCCCCTCCTCTCTTGTCCCCACATTGTCACCACCCGCCGTAACCTCAAATCCCTCTCTCCCTCTACGTTTGTCTCTATTGTTCTCTCTTCAATACCTTCTATCGAACGATTCTCTCAACTATCTACAGAGGAATGTTCAGACACTCTGCTATCCTCCCTCTCCTCCTCCTTGGATTCCCTCTGTCCCTTCCACTCCAGACCAGCGCAATCCTCACCCCCCCCTCCTGTCCGAACCTCTGCAGACTTGTAGAACAAAGTTGTGGGCAGCTGAGAGGAAATGGAAGAGATCAGACTTTCCTAATGATCTATCTCACTATCTTTTCCTTCTTTCTGATTTCACCTCCACTGTGTCAACAACCAAATCTGCCTTCTACCCGACCAAAATCCACTCCGCCTCAAACCCCAGGAAACTGTTTTCCCTGTTCTCATCCCTCCTCAACCCTCCCTCACCCCCACCTCCTTCCTGCCTCACTGCTGATGACTTTGTTACCTACTTTACCCAGAAAGTAAAGGACATTAGCTCCTCTTTTATCCCTGCCTCCATCCTCCCATCCCCTCCTCTGTCTTTACCCAATTTATCCCTCACCTCTGACGAGGTCAACAGAATAATAACATCTAACCATGCCACCACCTGCCCCCTTGACACTATCCCCTCCTCTCTCCTCCAGGATGTCTCAAGCGACACCCTGCCATTTCTCACCTCACTTATCAACTCCTCCCTCACTTCAGGCATTGTTCCAGCATCTTGCAAGACTGCCAGAATAAAGCCACTCCTCAAAAAACCAACTCTTAATACCACGACATCCAGAACTACAGACCGGTATCTCTTCCTTCATTCCTCTCTAAAACACTGGAACGTGCCAATGCAAACCAACTGTCCTCCTATCTTTCATCTAACAACCTGCTTGACCCTCACCAGTCAGGCTTCAAGAAGGCACACTCCACTGAGACGGCTCTCCTTGCGGTGGCTGAGTCCCTCCGTGCTGCCAGAGCCTCATCCCTCTCATCGGTTCTCATTCTCTTCGACCTGTCCGCAGCATTTGACACTGTGAACCACCAGATCCTCCTTGCCACTTTGCCGAACTTGTTTACAGCCATGTCTTACAGACCTGCAGACATGTCCAATTTCCACCTATTGTATTACAAATTTACTTGGCCTAAGGTAACTCCCACTCCCTACCCACAATGAAAACGTTCCCTATAAGAATCTTGTTCATCCATTGTCTCGAGGAATGTATCCTTGGTAACTTTTCTGCCAGTACTTTCCCCATGATCATGCTTTAAGATTAAATCAAATATTTCGCTGTCCGACGTGTCCGCGAGAGAACTTTCTCTTCATCAACATCCTACCTGATTAACCGCACCTATCAAGTGACATGGAATGGCTCCTTGTCCAAACCTTGCACGCTTGAAACTGGTGTCCCTCAAGGCTCTGTACTGGGGCCTCTTCTGTTCTACCTCTATACCAGATCTCTGGGCTCTGTAATTACATCACACGGCTTTTCCTATCACTGCTATGCTGACGACACTCAGCTATTTCTCTCTATCCCCTCATCTGATAAAGCCGTGATTGCAACACGCATATCGGAATGTCTGGCGGACGTCAGCACCTGGACAACTGCCAATCACCTGAGGCTTAACCTCAACAAAACCGAGCTCCTCCTAATCCCAGGGAAAGATTGCCCACACATGGACTTACTGGTCACCATTGAGAACATCACTGTATCTCCTTCTCCAACTGCCAGAAACCTCGGTGTGGTATTGGACAATCATTTATGCTGCATCACTGTGGTGGCCCGATCCTGCAGATTCGCACTTTACAACATCCGCAGAATCCGGCCCTTCCTCACAAGGGAAGCAGCTCAGCTTCTAGTCCAATCACTGGTCATCATCCGCCTCTTCTACTGCAACTCACTCCTGGCTGGACTTCCTGCCTCTGCGATTAAACCCTTGCAGCGAATCCAGAATGCGGCAGCGCGCCTCGTGTTCAACCGACCGAAGTTCTCCCATGTGACCCCCCTCTTCCGGGACCTCCACTGGCTCCCTGTAGTAGCTCGCATCAAATTTAAGACGATGTACTGGCATATAAGGCAGTCGATGAAACTGCCCCTGCCTACCTCCAAGTATTGGGAAAGCCACACACCCCAGCTCGATCCTTCCGTTCAACTACCTCAGCTGGAACTCTGGTACCGCCATCGCTAAGAGCTAGCAAAGGTCGATCAGCAAAGTCACAACTTTTCTCGGTTTTGGGACCTCAATGGTGGAACGAGCTCCCTGCCGTTCTCAGGACCGCAGTCGCTCACTATCTTCCGAAAAAGACTCAAGACTCACCTGTTCAGAGTCCACCTCGACTCTGCATAGCCACCCTCCCCCTTCTGGCCACCATTGTACATTGTATTGTATTATAGTACTTTATTGTGTAGCAACTGCAGTAGCTGCTATCATTGCTGTAACACAGGGAATTGGTTAGCCTAGCGATTGTTGTACTTGCACTTGATTCTGTGAACATCCTTACTGTACCGACAGCGATATATTGTTGCACTTCTTATGACCAATGTACTTATTGTAAATGCCCTAAATGTAAATGTATTGGCAAAACCGGTTGTCATTTTTTATTTTGAGGCGGCAGGGGGTGTTGTCGCAGCTAATTGTAACTAATAAAGTAACTTGTAATCTAACTTAGGGTGCACTCACACTAGGCCATCTGGCCGTGGCCGTTTTCACACCTAACCGTGCTCAAATCTGCCAGTGTGAGTGTAGCCACTCTGGCCAGGCCAGACCAACTTGGCCACTTGGGAGAGGTGTGCTGCTACCGTACGGGCCGCCGCGGTACAGATGCTAATGAGCCGACACACCCACGGCTACGCAACCTGAGCTGGATGACGTATAGTCCATGCAGACGATGCTATTCAGGCACAGTTGGAGAAGACCCACAAGAATTCCGATGTATTTGGGAGAATCCGCGAATCAATAACTTTATTATGGTCCATGCAGTGGACGCTTGGTGATGACGTGTTAAGACATGACGTATGTACAAGAGCCTACCGTGGCCAGGCCACAGTCGCGACGGCCAACGGCCACGGCCAGATGGCCTAGTGTGAGTGCACCCATAGTTACTTTAAAATCAAGTAATCAGTAAAGTAACTAAGTTACTATTTTAAGGAATAACCAGTAATCAGTAATCGGATTACTTTTTCAAGGTAACTGTGCCAACGCTGGGTAACCAAATATTAGTGACTTAACCTTGTAAAATTTCCCCCATTCTTAACGGATCAAGCACAATACCCTCGTTTAACCACAGATTGCGCTGTTCCGGAGGTGTCTTTTGAGTGAATCTCGAAATAAAATACAAATGATATTCTACAATAAAAAACAAGTACAAAAAAACGAGTTCTATAGTTTTATTCAAAGGGACAAATATTTGAACTTTCAATTGTAATAAGGTCGCAAATAACCAACAACGGAATGCGTCGTGAAAAAGAATATCTTTTCTATAAATTCCCCCAGTAACATTAACGGAATAGCTCGACTTTTGTCAGGACAATTCATGGATTCCGTCGCTCATCGAAGGGCAAACCGCTGAGTTACGGGAAGGGTAAAAAAAAAAGTGAAAGGGTTCGATAATAAAACGAGCATCCCTTGCGTCAAAGTATTTATAGTTGCGTACACTGATCTCCGGTTTCTTTTAATTCGACACTTGGATGCGTTGGGGGAGGCTGCATTATTGATGAGCGCTAATGGCGCCGCGCTAACACCGTAGCTGCTATTGATTAGTTTTTTTTTGCGCTGAACCATCACATTGCAATGAAAGTAAGTAGATTTAATTAATCAAGTAATTATTTTAACTAGTAAGTAGTTTAAATTAGTCAGTAGTTTAATTTATAAAGCACATATACACGCAGCATAAACTGACCAAAGTGCTGTAGAGTGGATAACTAAAAAGAAAAATAATACAAAAAAAACATTGGAACGATAATCATAATTAAAATACAGAAAATTATACCCCAAACACTCTTTGAATGTTCCGGGTATTTAGAACAACCGTACAACTTAAAACGTGTGGTTTTGTAATTTGTGCAAAGTTTCCATGGAATTTTACCACAGCACTAGTCGCTAGTCGAGAGCTTGAGAAAAACGTATTATTGCAAAACTGATCACTGATCACTATTCTGCAAAACTGATCACGAGAACACAAAACTCGGAACTGGAGTATATTACCGGAGCAGCCTGTTATTATGTAGAGCTCTTTGAGAAGGAGGAGAAGGAGGAGTAAGAGGGAGAGGAGGAGGTAGAGGAGGAGGAGGTGGAGAAGGAGAGGAGGGGGAGGAGGGAGAGGAGTTCTAGAGTCGCATCTTGAGTACAGTCGTCAATGCGCTTGCGGTAAAGACAGAAACCCACCGCCTTTGCCATAAAAACATTTCACAATTTATTTCAAGTGAAACAATCTTTCCAAACAAATGAAAACAGAAGAGTGGTGAACGCGTCATAGGACATGCAAACACCCTGACAAAATGGCCAAAAAAAGGGGCTGCGACCACTCTTTATAGATTGCCACCAAATGGTACTCAGGTGCACCAACCAGTAACACAGATAACACCAGTGCCACCAGTAATACCAGTGGCACCAGTAACACCAGTGCCAACAGTGCCACAACCAGCAGGAAATGTCTTCGTTTGATCCAATGGAGCGGTTTATTTCACCCGCCGCCCCCCGCTCCCCCATCATCCATAACACACTTAAAAGGACAATTCCGGTATTTTGAACATTGAGCCCCCCTTTTGGTTTGTCTAGGATGAAACAGAGTGGTTAACACCAAAATTTTGAATATTGGTCCTGTTTCGAGTATTTCACTAATTTCAAATTACCCCTGCCTGCTTCACAATGGCTGGCTATGGGCATTCAAAAACATCCCTAAATATTCGTTTTCAGAAATGTGAAACTCATCGAGTTGTTTGTGGTGTTCGTTGATGTTCCTAATCAAGTATCGTAGCGAAATACATCGAAATACGTTTCTCTTGTTTTATTTGGCATTTTGTAAATCTGCATTTTGTAAATGAAACGGAAACCGGACCGGAAACGGAAAGGAGGTTGCTTGTAGTCTTTTCGCTCAGTTCTAGCCTTACTGTTGATACGGAGAACCAAACCAAAAAAACTAAAACCAACCTAAACTTCCGTTTGTTGTTTTTCCGGTTCCGGTCCAGTTTCCGTTTCATTTTCAAAATGCCAAATAAAACACGACAGAAACTGTATTTCACTATGATACTTGATAAGGAACATCAACAAACACCACTACGACTTGATGAGTTTCACATTTCTGAAAACAAACATTTAGGGGTGTTTTTGAATGCCCATAGCCAGCCATTGTGAAGCAGGCAGGGGCGATTCGAAATGATCACTCGAGACAGGACCGATATTCAAAATTTCGGTTTTAACTACTCTATTTCATCCTAGACAAACCAGAAAGGGGGCTTAATGTCAAAATACCAGAATGTACTTTAATAAACATCTGAGAATTTGTCGTCCGGGAGCGTCGCAAACTTCCGGTTCTGGGATTCGAATCCCCATCGAACGCCAGAAACATGGAGGAGTGTGTGTGTGTGTGGGTTACCATGTGTGTAGTTTGGCCAGTGTCCGAGGTGTGTGTGCGAACGTATGACCGTGTGTGTGTGTGTGTGTGTGTGTGTGTGTGTGTGTTTGATCCTCACTTTGATTCTATAAAAGGGGGATGGGTTGGACAGAACTATGTGTGTGTGCGGTCGCTTGCTCGCGTGCGTGTGTCTGCGTCAGCCTGTTTCTGAGGCCTGTGTGTGTTTGTTCCTTGTTTCAAGTCTATGGGGGGGGGCTAGACAGTCTAGCCTCTGTCCACACCCCCGGGGGGGGGCGTCCTATAAGGGTCCCGGGTGGCCTTCCTCCTGCTGCCTCATCCTCTTCCTCAGCTGCTCTCCGATGTCAGCGAGGGGGTTGGAGCGGGAGGCCAGGGAGCGGATCGCCTCCCCGAACCGACTCATCTCAGACTCCCTGGTAGGGGGGGGGGGGGGGGGGGGGGGGGGAGAGAAACAGACAGAGAGAGACCGAGACAGAGACAGACACAAACAGACACACAGGAGTTAGTTTTGGTGTTGTAAATAACTCTTCTTCTGATATAAGTTGATATTGTCTATTCTATTGTTGCATTCAGTGTAATTCATTCTTGAGAAACGGACTCTCAGAGACCACCGTGTTCAAAGCGGTCTTCAGATCGAGAAAATTTTAGAAAAATACACACAGATCGGTTACTATTGTCAAAAACTTTAGCGGAAAAACATCTTGGTAAAAGATTATAGAATACAGATCGTTTTTTTACAATTACAATTACGGCATTTAGCAGATGCTTTTATCCAAAGTGCCCTTAATCGGTCAATACACACATTGACACACCGACAGAAGAGTCAACCATGCAAGGCGACAGCCAGCTCGTCAGGAGCAGTTAGGGTTAAGTCTCTTGCTCAGGGACAAATCAACACTCAGCTAGGAGGAGCTGGGGATAGAACTAGCAACCTTTCGGTTACCTCCTGAGCTAAGCCGACCCACCCTCAACATCTCTGTAAAAGATAACATCATACAAATAAAAGCAATTGACACCAAAGTGCTTAATGAGGCTACAGTACTCTCCTCGCTAAGCTACCAAGTGTGTGTGTTTGTGTTTTGTTGTGTGTGTTTCAGTGTGTTTCGGTGTATGTGTGTGTTTCGGTGTGGGTGAGTGTGAGTGTGTGTGTGTGTGTGTGCGTGTGTGTTTTTTGATGAGCGTGTCCGTGCGGTGTGTACTTGTTTTGGCGCACACGCGTGTGTGTTTGTTTGTTTTGGTGCGTGTGTGTGTGTTTTGGCATGGGTGTGTTTTGGCGCGCGTGTGTTTGTGTGTTATGGCGCGCATGCGTGTATGTTTTGTGTGTTTGTGTCTCTTACAGGAGTTTGCGTTTCTGCGACTGCTTCATCAGAGTGAAGTCTGTGGGCTCCGGCTTTTTCTTGACAGGCCTGGAGGAGGAGGACACAAACATGAGGAGGAGGGAGAGGAGGAGGACACAAACATGAGGAGGAGGAGGAGGGAGAAGAGGAAGTGGAGGAGGGAGAGGGAGGGAGAGGGGGAAGAGGAAGTGGAGGAGGAGGCACAAACATGAGGAGGAGGAGGGAGAGGAGGAGGAGGAGGAGGTGGTGGAGAAGAGGGAGAAAAATTTGCGTCAGTAAAAAGTGTTCTTCCCCTGAAGACGATCATAGCATATGAATGCTATGATCATTTCCCGCTTTACATACTATATGACGAGCTGGAATCAGGTGAATAGCACAACATTAAGGCCTATCTTATTACGTTTTGGACAGAAATCACAAACTTTACCACCACTGTTACATCCATGACAAATATAAATTGCTCAGCTGGGAAAATATTTTAAAACATACGGACACATGTCAATTTTTTTACGTTATCAATGGCAAGGCTCCCCCACCACTCTGCACTTTTATACAGCAGAGAAAAATCGAACAGCAGAACCACAAGGGCTGCTCTAAGAGGGTACTGTGTCATCCCTCTTAGGTCCAGCTCCTTTGGTCAATTATGTTTCTCTGTGAGAGCCTTCTAACTATGGAACCAATTGCGAGTGGAGATATATAAATAAATAAAAGACGTTTCATCCCCCCTCTCCTCCACCCTCCTCCTCTCTCCCCTTCCCCTTCTTCCCCTTCTCCCCCTCTGTCTCCTCTCCTCCTCTCCCCTCTCTCCCCCCTACACCCCCACACCCATAAGCTCCACCCACACTCTGTTCTTGCGGTTGCGGTTGCGTCGGGCGGAGTCGGAGGCGGCGCAGGCGGGGCCAATCAGCTCCGACAGTTCCGGGAGGGCGTCGGCCAGAGCCTTCATGTCCCCCACGACGGGGGTGGCCTGTCGCCGTGCCAACGCCGCCTGCTGCTCCCGGGCCAGCTTGATGGAGCTGATCTCTGGAGAGGGGAGGGAGGAGAGAGGGGAGGATGGAGGGGGAGAGAGGGGAGGATGGAGGGGGAGAGGGGGAGAGGGGAGAAAAAAGTTATTTACAGAAGAGAGGATGAGAGGGAGACAGAGAGAGGGCGAGTGAACGACAGAGGGAGAGAAAGTGAGCGAGCGAGCAAGCGAGAGAGAAAGAGATGGCAGGCGTGAGACAGAGAGCCAGAGAGAGAGAGGGATGGCGAACGAGCCGAGAGACAGGCCCGGGCCATTAAGGCCTAATTATATGAAGAGGATATGGTTTGTGTTACTGGGGGAATTGATTGTCTCAGCAGATAGCATTACAAGGCTGATCGCAATTAGAGCAGATAGTGTTGCTGGTGCTGGTGGAGGGTGTGGTGGTGGTGGGGGGGGGGGGGGGGGGGTGGTGGTGGCGGAGGGGGTTGGGGTGGGGGGATGGGTGTACGGGTGGTGTCTGACTGGGAGTAAGACGGAGAGACCTTCAGCCCGGCCCAGGACCCAACGCAATGACCACGCAGTCGCTCTGACGGGGTAGTGAACCTGTTGTGGTTCTGCGTCGGGTTTTAGTGAGCGGACCAATCCCAGCCCTAGCTGCTTCATTGCACTTAGATTTTTGGGAGGCGCACTTTCCACCCTTGCGGTGGACGCAAGGAGGGCCCGCAAGGACGTAAGGGGTCCGTAACCCCTGCTTGCGTTGCGTCATCGTGGAACAATAACTGAGCCTTTAGTCCTGGGAAACCGCGGACGTCATTTCCCACGTGTACGGCTTTCGTTAAAAGAGACTTATTAGCTGGTTTTTGGGGTATATTTTGTGTTTTAATTACGTTTGAATTTAATTATGTTTTAATTAAATAAGGTGTCAGGAGAACGATGGACGAACCACCATCGCAAACACAACTTTTTAAAATGATAAAAAAAAGGGGCTGTCCTGGTATTCTTTTTATTATGATGTTTTAAGTAGAGAGAGTTTGAATGTTAATAATTAGCTATTAGTAAATGAATAAATCATATTCCAAGCTTTCGATAGAAAAGCTCAGATGGGAGTTCTCGTAACAGAGTGATTGTCAAGATTTAACGAATTCATTATTTTTCCTCCAACCAATTGACTTCAAATGTTTGCATTTTTGTTGATTTTAACCGATTCATGTTTCAAAAGTACAGGCAGAAAACATTTAGAAAAAAAGGGGGGGGGGGGGGAAGAGAAAGAGAGCGAGAGAGAAAGAGAGAGCTTACTGTTGAGCCATCGGTCTCTCCTTTCCTTCATCTTCTCCTTCTTAGGCTTCATCTTCCTCTCCTCCTGGCCTGTAAACACACACACACACTCACTTAAGTGAGACCACATTGCATCACAATTAAACAGTTATGACTCAGTGTTAAAAGCCTAATTTCCAGACGTTGTGCGTGAACTGTGTGAACCCAAAACAACACAATCAAGGCTCTCTCGCTTTGCCTCTGCAAACCCAGACGGAAACCTGCCTATAGCCCATGAGAAAGGGTCGTTAGCAGAGTTTACACCGTCAGAGCTTCGGATTGCTTTCAGGGGAAACTGAGAAATAAACATTCTGTGATACTAACAGATGATTATGATGATGACCGTCGACAACTCCTAACTTGGGATGGCACTGATGCTGTGTTGTGTGTTTGTGCGTGTGTATTTATGTGGGTTTTTCTTTATGTGTGTATGTGTCTCTTTGTGTGTGTGTGTCTTTATGTGTGTGTGTACCTCTTTATGCGTGTGTGCGTCTGTCTGTGTGCGTCTTAATGCGTGTGTGAACACGCTGACGGGGCGAAGTTGTCCGGCCCCCGGCCCACCGCCAAGGTCATAAACTCTCCCCTCCCTAGTCCACAGGTCAGAGGTCAGCCAGATCCCGATAGACCTTCCGATCAAGAGGGAAACCTGAATAAAGTCGTCACGAACATTAAAGTTCCGTAAGAATCCATGCATTCCACGAATGGTCGGCTTAGCTCAGGAGGTAGAGCAGTTGTCTTGCAACCGAAAGGTTGCTAGTTCGATCCCGAGCTCCTCCTAGCTGAGTGAGCTGGCTGTCAACCTGCATGGTTGACTCCGTCGGCCGTCGGTGTGTCAATTAACCGTCGGCCGTCGGTGTGTCAATTAACCGTTGTAAGTCGCTTTGGATAAAAGCGTCTGCTAAATGCCCTAATTGTATTTGTAATTGTAATTCCAAAACCGACCAGACAAAATGGGAGTGAAATTTTTAAACCCACCTATTTTATCTTCTTATGCTACGAGTAATAATTTACATTTGAACAATTACATTCAGGGCATTTTTTATTTTTTATTTGTTTTACTTTATTTTATATATACCGGTCTGTCTTTGTCTCTCTTACTTTGCATCATTTAGAATTATTTCTCCGTATTTCATCATGGGTCGCAGATAAACGAAATTTCAATAACTTATTCGTCTTGCACATATTTTGGAATTGACAATAAAGAAGACTTTTACTTTTTTTGACTATACTTTCTTTTTGACTGTACTTATTTTATGTAGCTTTGGATAATATTAGGGATGTGAATAGCTCAACATTTTCAAGGTTGAATAATCAGTGGTTGATATGAACGAATAATCAATTATTCGGGGAGTTCCGACATTCACAAATGCAGCCATGGATAATCGGCAAGAAATCACTTAATATCTTAAACGCAAAAATAACAACTACCTGCTAAGTAGTTCCAGTAAAGAAACAAGTGCCAAGGATTCAGTGTGCTGACCTCTGATTGGTCAACGAGCAACAGGTAGTCAGCCTCCGCCACAGAGTCCAATCATACTCAGACCTGGGCCCCGTTTCCCGAAAGCGTCGTTAGCCTAAGTGGATCGTGAAGTGCGTCGAAAGGGCATCGTAGAGTTTTCACCGCGTTTCCCGAAAGCATCGTTGGTCACGAACGTCTTGAAAATGCTCGTAGCTAACGAGTACTCCAGGGGTGCTCGTAGGTACTCGTAGGACGCTAAGAGCATCGTCAGCTATAGCCTCAGTGGCGTCACCATCGGACATTCCGTATATTGGATGCGTTTTATTAAAACGCATTGCGCCTTTATGTTCTTAGTTTGGTAATTAATAAAGATTATTAATTTATTTATTAATAAAGATGTTAAAATGGCCAAAATAAAACGGGACAGTCCAGAAAATGTTTGCGCAGGCAGGGCACTCAAAATGTGTGAGAGAAAGTGCGGGGATTTGTGCAGACTGACATAGGCTACTCATAAAACGTAGCATAAAATAATGTAAAAAAAAAATTAAATTAAACAAATTAAAAAAAATAAAAAATAACAAAATTAAAGAAATTAAAAAAATAAAAAAATAAAAAAATAATTTTTTTTATAAAAAACAAGCAAAGAAGCAGGCAAAAGGCTGGGATATGGTGGGGATTGGTCACGTTGACGGGAATGTTTAGTGACATGAGGGAGGGTGGAGGGGGTTAAAAAAAAGATTTGCCCCTTTCACACCGCCGCAAAATCGGGGCCGGTTCCGGGCCAGTTCGGAGCTAGGGCCAGGGCTTTGGTTTCACACCGCCAAAGATCCGGCTCCGGCCCCTAAAAACCGGTTCAACTCTGGCCCCGCTTTAGAGCTGGGCTACAACTAGAACCGCTTTTACGCCGGGGGCAGGGGGCGGAGTTATCCGTACCTTCATAAACAGGAAGACCAACGAAGACCGGCATTTTTTAAAACACCGAAGTAAACAATGGACGTGAATCCGTGTATGGTTCTTTTTTGTTTTTTCTGATTTTGTTTTAAATCGGAATATTCAAAGAACGAACCATACACGGATTGAATCGAAGACGAAATTGTTGTTGTTGTGTACCCTCGCTGGCGCGAGGGTTCTTCTGCGCCAACGCAGCCAGATGAGTCCATGTCCATGCAAGTGAACGGAGCGTTCCCTCTTCGTCATAACTATCAAACCAAACATCCTTCACATTCACCGAGCGAACATTATGAAAGTAAAATGCACATTTCTCGCTAAAAATGTTTCCATAAACGCATTTAATGGCGTAACTATGTTACTATTTCCACCCAGAATAAAGAAAGATGTCGGCCGTATGCTTCTGTCCAAGCTCACTAGCGGAGACGTTTGCAGTGACGTCATGACGTTGCTCACGCCGGCTCCATGGCTGGCTCTGGCCGGTGTGAAACGAACCGGTTCTTAACTGGGGTAAGGCTGGAACCAGTTTGGAACTGGCCCTAGCACCAGCCCGGAACTGGCTCTCGGTTCTTTTTGGTGTGAAAGCGGCAAATCACTATTCGACGCGCATGAAAACCAGCCGCGTAGTTATGAGGGAGGCCGTCCTCACACCGATCTTCCTCATCGTCATCGTCCTCAACGTCCTCCGGTTCAAGCAATGCCACCCCAGCCTTAGCTGCAATGTTGTGCAACATAGCCGTCACACATATCACGGCGCATGACTTGGCCGGCGAAAACTGGAGCCCTCCGCCTGACTTGTGAAGGCATCTAAAGCGCAACTTCCACCTCCCGATCGTGCGCTCAACGATGCACTGGGCCAGACGGTGGGCTTCGTTGTATTCCTCATCATGGACGTCTCCCGGGTTATTCACAGGTGTGAAGAGGAATTATTTCAGGGGGGAAAATGCCGTGAAACGCACAGTGCATTCAGGATTAGGACTGATATATGTCGGTTTAAGCCTAATCAATTGTGTTTTAATGTCTTTAGCATTCATATAATTGCAGTCTATTTTTTTTGTAGGCTACTCTGCTGTTGTCCTTGATGGGGATATATTTTAACCCTTTTTAACACAATTTTCCTACGACAATTTTCCTACGGCGTCTCCCCCTCCTACGGAGCCCATTTCGGCACTGTGTCAGTAGACAGTTACAATCCTACGACGTCGTGAGTGCAGCGAATGCGCGTTCACGTTAAGAGGAGTTTCGGGAAACGCTCCAAAGAAATTGACGATGGATCGCAAGATCCATCGGGAGAATGATCGTACGAGCGAAGATCCATCGTTATCGGGAAACGGGGCCCAGGTGAGGCTGCTGAGACCGCAGCCCAGTTGCCCCTCTCTCTATCCCACTTTCTCACCATCCTCATTTTGTCCCCCTTTCGATCTCTCCCCCTTTATCTCAGATTTCTACTCCCCCTCTCTTCTCCCTCCCCCAATGCCTCTCCCCCCCTCTCCCCATCATCTCTCTCTCTTCCCCTCCCTTTATGTGTGTTTGTTTTCATATTTATGTGTGTATGTGTGCGTTCTATACGATTACTTCACCAATCACAAGACACACACACACACACACACACACACACACACACACACACACACACACACACACACACACACACACACACACACACACACACACACACACACACACACACACACACACCCCTTGAGTGGACTTAGGTGGAGGGAAAGAAAAGCTTATTGTTACACAAAAAAAAGGAACACAAAATGTCGTGAAAATGTTGAAATCCAACACGCACAGCCCGTAAAACATTCCTTGACGAGACGGATCAATCAGAAGATAGCGTTCCCGCTCCCCCCCAATTGATCTGTGGGGGTCCGGGCGCGGCCGGGGGTCAAAGGTCGCGGTCAAGCGATAGGCCGAATGTCGACGCAGATCAGACACAGAGGGGACTGAGGTGAGGAGCGGCCCTCCTCCTCCTCAGACTCCAGAGACTACTGCAAGATTGGATATCAAATAAAGGCGCTCGGTTTAGCAAACGCACACAGTCCTACGGGGGGGGGGGGGGGGAGAAAGCGAGAGAAGGAAAGAAGAAGGAGAGAAGGAAAGCGGTAGGGATGCAGGGAGAGAGAGAGAGAGAGCGAGAGATGGAATGAAAAAAGGGAATGATGCAGGGAGAGAGGGAGGGGAGAGAGAGAGATAGGGAGGGAGAGAGAGGGAGAGAGCGAGAAGGAGAGAGGGAGAGAGGAGACAGTTCTACGGGGGAAACAACTCTTCGACCGTCCAAAATTAGACATTAAAATCCAAAATATAAAAACCCTCCCGATCAGTGCATTTATTCAGGAAGGTGTTCAGCAGACGCTTTCATCCAAAGCAAATCACAACGGCTCACACAAACATTCAGACACAGTCGACCCCTCAGGGCGACAGCCAGCTTGTCGGGAGGAGTCGGGGTGAGGCGTCTCGCTCAGGAACACCTCCACACTCAGCTAGGAGGAGCGGGGATCCAACTAGAAACCTTACCAGCCAACCTGCTCTACCTCCAGAGCTAAGGCGAACCTAAGCATGAACAAGACAATTCACGTTGTCACAGGATTCCGTTCTTCGGGATGAAATGCGTCACGCTGGAACCCAGCTGTCCCTGGTCAGACTTAAACCAAACCGAGCAGGAACATGATATCATTGAAACAATGATATCACCACTTAATCCTCTTGGCATTAAAGCACTAAACCGCTAATGGACGCTTTGCATGTCTTAGTTCGAGGCTTCCTCTGCGACACATGTGGAATGGAAGTTTTGCAGATATTTGAATGTACAATAACAATGTTTTTGCTTTACTTTGTTCAGTCTGGAATGTTTTTAGTACGGAAATGGAGCTGGTAAGGTACTAGCTATTAGAAGTGGCTAGCAAGGTGAAGGACCTTTGAGTGCCGGAGTATTGCCCGGGATTATTTAGATGACTGTGGTTAAAACGCAAAGGGATTAGTGTGAATGTGAAGGATTATAATAGGAACTCACCCCTGCCCTTGCTTTCATGAGAATTCTCTTAGAAGAACAATTGAGCTCTCTAATGCCACGCTTTTATGTTGAAATGGATACCATTTCGACAATAGTAAAAATATATATAGATTAAAACATGCAAATGTACTGATGTATGAATACGTAATGGTTAAAATTTTCAGTTAAAAACATCAAAAAAATATATTTCCAATTAGTTTCAGTACGTTTTTTTAAAATTGGATACTTCTCCACTCCAGTACTCTAATATAATATCTTTCTCGTTGGTTAATAATAATGATATGAAATATTCTAATTCGAAATATTGAATTGAATATTGAATCAGTCTCAAACCCGGATTTTTTCAATCTAATTGACAAGACAGACCCACAAATGAGCAAATTCTTGAATATCAAGGAATTGCAAAGCCCCAAGTCCTTTATTAATTGACTTTGTATGTTCAAATGCAGCCTTCAATGCACAAGAGAAGAAATCTGTTTTGCTGCAAATATAACTAATTAATATCAGCCAGGAAGTGAAATACGCCAGCAAATGAAGTCCAGCGATCTTTGTTGATAGTTCTCCACGTTTTACTTTGTAAACAGAATCACAGATACATCTCTGTTTTCATTTCAGCCCACAATGGAATTTAATCAAATCTGACTCCCCCCACCCTTAAAAAAAATAAATACATCGGAACCACCAACCGACGTATCGTATTCACCCTTGTGTAGCGACTCGCTGAGATTGAAGACTTGTCAACATCAACATTTTTTTGTGCTCTCTTATCTTCTGTGATCTCTCTGTGGTCGATAGCACCGACCGGAGCTCAGCATTTCTGAGCTCCGGGCAAGGTCTAGCGCACGCGGCTAATTTCCGAGCTACCCGTAGTATCGTTTTTCCCCGCCAAAAAGTCGCTAGTGGCTCGCGCGCGTGTTTGTGTGTGGCTCGCGCGTGTGTTTGTGTGTGCGCTCACACACTTCACTCCCTGCTCTCCCATTTCATCCATTCCACCAAATGAAAAGGCCTGATGCTCCCAGTGGGAGTAGTGGTAAAGCCCCCCTCTCCCATCACCCTCTCCTCCCTCCGTTTTCTCCCCATCCTCCCTCCCTCCCTCTCTCCCTCTCTCCTCCTCCCCATCCATACCACCTCCTCCCTCCTCCTCTCCCCTCCCTCCCCCTAACAGAGCCCCCCTCCTCACCTGTGATCGGGTGTCCCTCACCACCACCCCCCCCCCCCCCCCCCCCCCCCCCCGTCAGCAGCCGAGAGCGGGTCGCAGATCTTATCTCTCTCCCTCTGGAGCTTCTAGAGGAAAACAGAAGCAGAGCGACACGTCCTGTTGTATCAGCGGGAGAGATGGAGAGATAAGACCACACGCAGAGACCTCCAGACCTCTCTCCCTCGATCAATCTCTCCCTCCATTCTCCTCTCTGGGTCTCCCTCTCTTTCTCTGTCTCTCCTTCTTTCTCTGTCTGTCTGCCTCTCTCTATTTCTGTCTGTCTGTCTGTCTGCCTCTCTCTATTTCTGTCTGTCTGTCTGTCTGTCTGCCTCTCTCTATTTCTGTCTGTCTGTCTGTCTGTCTGCCTCTCTCTATTTCTGTCTGTCTGTCTGTCTGTCTGTCTGCCTCTCTCTATTTCTGTCTGTCTGTCTGTCTGTCTGTCTGTCTGTCTGTCTGTCTGTCTGTCTGTCTCTCTCTCTCTTTCTCTGTCTCCCTCTCTCTTTCTTTCTCCCTCTCTCTCCCTCTCTCTGTTCTCTGATTTCTTAAGACTGACCCGTACGTCCATCAGTACTGGTTGCCTAAGCTAGGTAGAGCGGGTTGGCTGGTAAGCTGAAGGTTGCTAGTTCGATTCCCGGCTCCTCCTAGCTGTCAGGGGAGGTGTCCCTGAGCGAGACGCCTCACCCTGACTGCTCCTGACCAGTTGGCTGTCACCCTGAGGGGTCGAATCCGCCGTCGGTGTGTGAATGGGTGAAGGATTTGTTGTAAATCGCTTTGGATGAAGCGTCATCAAAATCCCCTAAATGTAAAATGTAAACATGTAGAATAATGCAACGGTGTGTGGCGGTTTTCATTTACAACATCGCTCGTTACAATGCTCATATTAGTTAAACAACGACGGTACTAAAATGTTGTACATCAGAGATACTTTTGTGAATTAATTAAACGTCAACAAAGATATATATCGGTAGATTTTTAATGATGCACACAACATTGCACTATTTTGAACTATAGAACGATAGTTCCCTAGATGGGGAAGTATACAAGCTGCTGACAGCATCGCGAAATCTCACCACGATAGCTCATCGTTTTGGAAAAAATATATAAATATATTTATCTGAGAAATGCCGATGTTTAGAACGAACTTCAGTATAACTGTGATCTGTTGGTCGGCCACACGGGGCAGGTGAGTTTGTCGTAGTCTGCTCTCATTTTCGGACACAACCCCCTCTGTTGTTAGTGCTTTCCACTTTGTTCTATGAACATCCTTCCTGTACCGACAGCGATATATTGTTATGAACCAAAAAAAGTGTAAAAACACTGCAGACGAGTAAGATGTTGTTTATTAATGTGAACGATGCGTTTCGCTGTTGCTTCGTCAGGTTCACATTGATATTCATATTGTTGTTTCTGTTTCTTCTGACCAACGTTCTTATTGTGTCGTCTATTTGGCGTCTGATAAACGCCCTGAATGTAAACCATGTTAATGTTCGCAATGCCTTAGTATAAACAAGCTCTTATTTTGCCAGTGGGCGCTACTGCCCTTTAAATGAGACTCATCTGAGTTCCCCGTCACGTTGGTTCCGACTTGACCGTGAACGGACGCACTGATGCCAGCTCAGAGCCAGAGGGCCGTCTGTCTGTCTGTGTCTGCTGCAGGACGGACAGACGGCCCTGTCTGGCTGCATCCCTGCAGGGAGAGAGTGGATGCAAGTGAAACACACACAAATAGACTCTTACTAACACACACACACACACACACACACACACACACACACACACACACACACACACACACACACACACACACACACACACACACACACACACACACACACACACACACACACACACACACACACACACGAAGCGAGAGCAAGAGAACGAGTAGAATAAGGGCGAGAGAGAGAGGGAGAGAGAGATAGAGAGAGACCAGTGTTTCCCATACATAGACCAATGTGTGGCTCAGCGCCACAGAATCAACACAGAGCGCAACACATTGATTCTGCATTTCTTTCTTTTTTTTAGCGATTTTGAAATATAAATATTGTTCCGTTCATTCCTCTCAGCGTAGCACTCTTTCCCCCTGTCATTGTCGTTCTCACACGCACACAGAGACAAGCTTGCATACATGCCAATGGTGCGCAGGTACACTACATGCACAAGCACTAACAGCGGATTCGCCCTCTCCTCCTCTCAACGCGCCTACAAAAGTAAACCCGAAGCAGCGGGATATGCAAGGGATAATGTATAGAACGCCGGTCATTATCGGGAAAATAAGCCCCAGGACAGGGCAAACAGGACACCGGCGCGCATCGGAGGCGTCTTGCTTCGCCCTGAAGGGGCTTATTTTCGATAATGAACGGCGATGTTCTTAACATTATCCCGCTTAATACACGGCTACTTGCCAAAACGAAAAAATAACTTCACATGGTGTGTCTTTCTACAATTTATTTGTTAACAGCATTCGTAGTGTTGATCAGCAGAGAAATAGTCCACCAAAGATGTTGACGTCGCTTAGTAACCTAAGACGCTGGGGTTGACAAGTTAAAGGTAAATGCGGAGTGATACCATAGACGTCATTAGAGGCAAAAAATCCTTTGTTTTCCTTGACAGCGGTCAAATATCCTCATGATTATACTTAGCAACGGTGAATTATCAAATATAATTAACCGCCCAATTAATTCACCGTTTCCATGGCATTGAGAAGACCTGTGAAATAATTGTGATTAATGTGAAGTACGGTTATAGTTTATAGATATGACGGTGTTAGACCCCCAGGCCCTTCTGCCCGCGATTTTAATTCGCTCTGCAGCAGACGCTGGAGATTTGGGAAGACCGGGAGTTCTCCCAGTGGGCCGGTCCACTTTGAAATGTATTTTGTGCGCGATTGATCGATTACGCATATGAGCAATCGCGAAATGTCCCCCTTCCCCGGCTGGACACCTTGTCCCCGCGCTACGGCCATCCGGAGGCGCACAGAGCTATATTATATCATATATACAATTATATTATACTATTATACAGGGACGGCTGGTATAAATGGGCTAACAGGGCTAAGCCCTCCCTACCTTTTACAGTAAAAATGAAAAAATATTATTAAAAACCTTAGAACATATTGTTTTAAATTTTGGTAGAACTTAAAGCAGCAACTGCACAAAAAGTGATATATGATATATCTTGGCTTTTTTCCTGTGAATGGGCTAAATGTATTCAGCCCAAACGGAGTAGCGTAAACTTCCATTCAATTTTGATTGACAGGTATCGTGACACGCCCCCTTCATATGCTTCCCATTTGGGCTAAAGTCATTCAGCCCAAGCACAGTAGCGTAAGCAGCCATTTCATTGTGATTAACCGGTGTCGTGACACGCCCCAATTTGGGCTAAATGAATTTAGCCCAAGCACAGTAACTAAGCTTCAATTGACGTTTGATTGACAGGTGCCTAGACACGCCCCCTTCATATGCTTCCCATTTGGGCTAAATTAGTTTAGCCCAAAGGCTGACCTTGGACTTACAGCTAACACAGTAGCTACAGTAAAGCGACCTTCGACCAATCACAGCACAGTAGCGCAAGTGCGGTATGGTGGGCGTTAGCATGAAAATGAACGTAGTGGATTATTTACTTTCTAATCGGTTTTCTTTAATGTCTTTGGAGGAAAAATTGGAAGTGAAGAGATTGGGGACACATCATCCAAACAATGATCATCACACAAATTAATTAAATGCTGACTCATCTATATAAAATTTTATTTTTTACTCGGAACGCACTGCTTTTACTGTCAGGAATGCGGTCAGAATATGGCCGGTTATAGTGCATTTGTAAGCGGGTCAACAACGTTTCGTATCGAAACATTAAAAAAGCATATGTCTAAATAACCCAACATGACGTGACAAGTGTGTAGAGAAAGTGGCCCCTCTCCCAGCTGCATTTCAGCGACAGGCAGTAACAATAAGGTTCTCTAAAGCCCAGTTCAGACCAAAGATTCACCTTGCAATGGCTTGCAACGAGACGGTTTTAGAACGTCGCAGGGGCGGTGTGAACGGGTCGTTGCAAGCCGTTGCAAGCCGTTGCAAGCCGTTGCAAGGCGTCGCCAGAGATTGAACATGTCAAATCGCAAGGTCCAGTTTTAGAACGCGGCGATTTAACTATTCCTCTTCAGCCAATCACAGCACAGAACAACTTGTACGTCACGGCCTTACTCCGTCCCGGTACCGTACTGTCGTATTTTGTTGATGTATTTGCACTTTTAATCTTGCTGAATTCTACGACGAATAATTGTGTCCAAATACAGATATGAGGACGACAAATGACCTGAAAAGATTTGGTTGGGGTTTGTCTCATTTTTCCTGCATTTACAGTGTGGGCGCAGAATTCGACGGTGCGCTAGATTGATTGTGGCATCGTTGATTGCGACCTGCGTTGCTTGTGGACTCTGTGATGATCGCAGACACGAATAATAGTGTCCAAATACAGATATGAGGACGACAAATGACCTGAAAACACTTGGTTGGGGTTTGACTCATTTTCCCCGCATTTACAGTGTGGTCGCAGATTTCGACGGTCTGCTGTCATGAATTGTGACCCATCGGGGATTGCGACCTGCTGCTTGTGGACTCTGTGATGATCGCAGACATGAATAATTGTGTCCAAATACAAATATGAGGACGACAAATGACCTGAAAACATTTGGTTGGAGTTTGACTCATTTTCCCTGCATTTACAGTGTGGGCGCAGATTTCGACGGTCTGCTGTCATGAATTGTGACCCATCGGGAATTGCGACCTGCTGCTTGTGGACTCTGTGATGATCGCAGACATGAATAATTGTGTGCACATACAGATATGAGGACGACAAATGACCGGAAAATGCAATGTATCCAACAACGGGTAATCTAAACTAACTGTAAGCTCCAGCTATTTACTCCAATGCAGATGTAGTGGAGAATGACAAGACATAGTAACTCTAGCCTACTCTCAAGTAAAATAAAAATAAAACTAATTGCAAACCTAACTAATCTAACCTAACCTACGCAAATAATGCTGTTGCGGCTCTCAGCATGTGCCAGAGCGTTCACAGTTACTATGGAAACCACCTAGCGTTGCAGCGCGTTGCAGCCAGTGTGAACTGGCTGAAAAGTACATATAAAGAGAGGGCAGAAACACACAATCAGGAACACAGACAGTGTCATGAACACACATACACTGTGTGACTCAACACCGCCAAAAACGCACAGTGAACCTTACAAGCACAACACAAAGACGACGGAGGATGCACACACACATACACACACTTTTTTCTAGACTGCATGACGATGAACAAAATCTTTAAGTCTCTCGCTGTAAAAAGACACATTTATTCCCGCTGCCTGCGCTAAAAATAGCCTCACTCCCTCGAGTAGCCAGCGCTCAACGCACTACAGCCTCCATCTCTATCTGGAGAGGAACACAACGCTGGGAAATTAAGATTCCAGAGAGCAGCCGGGAGAACAGACAAATCGGCCGTTCATTCATTCATATCGGATCAAACACAGTCTCCCCAATTAAAATATATATTTTCGCCTGCCTTTCAAGTTGCTATGTTTGAAGAACATTGATGATAAACTGGACCACAGTGCAATATCATTTTCCTCAGCTACCATTCTTATTTCTCTGTATATTTTATCTTTATTTTTTATATGTATCTTTATTTAGCTTTCTTATATAAAATGTGTTGTTATAAATTGCACCGTCTGGTTGACATTTAAATTTCGTTGTACTTTGGGCAATGACAATAAAGTCGCTGAAATCTAATTGATTAACCCCTGCCGCCATCTAGCGGCCGCGGGGAGTTACCGCGCGCAAATTCCCTTTGCCTAAACAACGCATTTGGCAGCAGAAGCCTCATATTTAAAGGATTTAAAGATCAAGATTGTAAAATTATTATTTCTTAACCATGTAAAAGAGAAGTTTCCGGTTATATAAACACGTTAGGCACCTAAAAATCATTGATTTACCAAAAAGATTTAAGAATCACCCTATTTATCTATTTTATTATTTTTTCCTTACCTTTTTTGATATGCATGTGGAGATCGGAGGGTTCTTCAAACTTCAGGGTTTGTACCAGGGCCTCCGGGGTGATTTTGGTGCCCGCAAACATAGAATTGGGGAAGGCAGTGGGTACCTGTATTCATCGCAAATCAGATGTATTAATAATAATAATAATAATAATAATAATAATAATAATAATAATAATAATAATGATAAATTAAACCTATACGACGCTTTACTAGTTCCTCAAAGTAGCTTTAGAGAAGATATAAAACAAATAAAATAAAAGCATTGAATAAGAACATATATAAGTATAAAGATCAAATAAAATAGTACAATTTAAACAGGTAGATAAAACGAGGAAAAAAGTACAAAGGAGGAAGGGGAGAGATAAAAAGGGAAGGAGGTTCTGTGGTGAAAGTAATCTTGAAAATGTGGGTTTTGAAGGCCTGTTTAAATTATGGGAGTGTGTATTTAAAACACAAAAATTAAAATGTTTTAAAATTAGTTAAAACAACCACCACAAACCATGTATATATTTTCATGAATATTATTGACTCAATTGTCATCCAAAACACATTATTCATACGAAGTATTGATCACCGACCTTTAGGATGCTCTTAGGCTTTATTTCAGGCTGAGGAGCGAAACTGGATGTGCGCATGCGCAGAACGGGGGCACCAGGACCGTCGGACGCAGTTCTCGGTGTTTTCTCCGCAGATTGCGACAAACCGAAGCCCGGCGGCCTGTCAAGCTTCACCGCCTCCTGGTGCAGCCTCGGCCGCACATGTTTAATCTTCCCCACCATGGTTGTGCTGTTTAAATACGAGCGTTATGCGTTGTTTAAGCTGTAAGAGATACAAAGGAAACAGCGTGTAGCCTTCACATCAACAACAAACGTGCCCCGGTGCGCCCGACTAATAGTTCCGGCGGGGGAGGGGAGATACGCGGTGTTTGGTTCCGCCTCCGTTTGTTTTGGTCCGACCTGCGTTGGTATGAAACCCTAAATGTCTTGTGAATATCTAAAAAATTGTAAATGTATTGTAAATGTCTAAATGTCTTGTAAATTTAATCTTATAATGTTTGAGTGTTGAATGTTTTTCCCGACAACAATATATATTGCAATATATATATATTTTGCACTATTATAATATATCATCAATGTATATGTTGCTGCTACTACTGACCGTTTTTTGCCCTCTTATATTTTATATTTAATTTTTTAACTAATAAATATCTTTATCTGTTGTGTGTGTGCACTTTATCTCTTTCCCCGTGGGATAGTGAGACAAGGGCTTTAGATTCCTTTGTATGCGTTGTGTTTGTTACATATGAAGAAATTGATGATAAGCTGACTTTGTATATAAACTAAATTGAACGCGAATGTGTAAAGGGGTGTCAGACGATGTTTGGTTCCGCCTTGTTGGTATTTTGGTCAGCATCATTTTTTCTTCTTCTGAATACTGGTGGTTAAATATATCATACAATATACCGCGCGCGCGCACACACACTCACACACACACACACGCACACGCACACGCAAACACACAGCATAAAAGAGAGGCTTCTTGAAAAGACACACACACACACACACACACACACACACACACACACACACACACACACACACACAAACACACACACGCAGCATAAAAGAGAGGCTTCTTGAAAAGACACACACACACACACACGCACCATGAATATGAGACACAATCAATGATCACAATTTGTATTTTTTATTTCTACTACCACAATCTATAAACGATACGAATCGATACAGGCCCTTACAAAAATAGTCTGCTTCTTCTTCTTAACACAAAATGTACACAAGCAGGAAGCATTTATAAGCCGGACGCGATGACAAACACGTTATACGTTTATAAAACACGATAATTCTGAAAATAGATTACCATACGACTCATCGCATTCACATAAGAAGCTCTTATGTCGGAGCACAGATATATATCCATAAACTGTAGATATAGGCATAAATATATACTTAGGGGTTGCTTAAAAGATACATACAGGAAACCATGCTATTACATTTTCAACATATGTCCACAATAGGCCTGTCCGTTTTTAATCTTTTTTGCGTTTTTTATTTTTTTTACCGTGCTAATTTGAATCTGTGATCTAGCCTCCTTCTAAATGCTACGGTCTGGTTACGGAAAAAATACTGAGCATAATTTCGAAAGTGTGATGGAAAGATGATGGTGGCACATTCTTATGATCATGTAATCGTGTGACACAAAACGAAAAATACGAAATAACTAGCAAGGTAAAACGCATTTACAGCGCTCCGATAAAACTCCACAATTGTACGACACACTTTTGGTTATGAAGCAAAAACAACGACAATCCATAGTGCACATGCCTCTTCTATTAGAACGTCCCTCGCTACTCACAATCAATGCGAACAGAAAATATTTCATAAAAGTACATTTCGATGGTTCGCACAAATTTTCTTGCTATAAGGAAATACGAACAAAAATATAAACACTCCATTATCTGCTATATCTCCAATTTGTGCCTCAAAACGATAAATAAACAAAAATAATGCATTTGGCTAAGTATGTCTTCACATCAACTCAAGCAACACTCAATACTGTTATTGTTTCTGGGAAAAATACTGTTTCTATACAGTACTGAACTACGCCTCATAACACACTCTCTACACACTTCGGAATTGTGTTATATTGATGTTAATTTGATCATCAACATATTGAAACCTATATTATTTTAACTGTTTCAATATTACATTAAAATACTGTAAAAATACTGTATTGTAAGAACACAATAACTTGGTAGCTGAGGAAAATGTTGGTTGTATACGTATACGTATAATGTATAAATATACATAGATTAAAGTTAGGTTCTCCAATAACTATTCAATTAAACTAACTAATGTATGGAAAGAGAGAGAGACAGCAGAAAAGAGGAGAAGATTTTGAAACTAAACAAAAAATGTTCTGCTCTTGACCTCCCTGTGTTCCTCACCAATGAGAAGTGTTGCCCCTGTGATTGACAGGAAACATCAACTCCCCCAACCAATCAGGGAGGAGGATATACCCCGATTGTTCCGAAATTAGCCTGAAGCGGCCTTAAATGAAAATTCAGAAAACTCGTACAGATCGATGTGTATGTGTGTGATGTTGGATTGTATGTTTTCCTTGTGTGGCTTCATTGTGTTTCTCGAAATATGTGTTGTCTGACTGTGCCCCGCCTTCCTGAACTTTCTGGATGGATGGAGCCAACATGGCCGCCGTGAGGCGTTCATGCCAGCTCCGTGATCCTGACGTGCACGAACAGGGAGGCAGGGGGGATCCTCGTCCCGTCTCGAGACAGCAGATGAATGTGCCGGTAACCTGGGGGGAGGGAGGGAGGGAGAGGGAGGGAGTGGGAGGAAGAGAGTGGGGCGAGAGGAGTAGCGACAGGGAGGGAGAGAGGGTGGGAGGGGGGGAGGGAGGGAAAGAGAGACGGGTGGGAGGGGAGAGAGGGGGGGAGGGGGAGAGAGAGGAGGGAGGGAGGGAGGGGAGAGAGGGGGAAGAGAGGGAGGGAGGGAAAGGGGAGGGAGAGTGGGACGGAGGAGAGGGGAAAGAGGAGGAAGGGAGTGAGGGGAGGGAGGGAGGGAGGGAGGGAGAGAGAGTGAGGGGAGGGAGGTTGGGTGAGAGTGAGGGGAGAGAGGGAGAGGGAGAGGGGAGACAGGAGGGAGGGAGAGAGTGATGGAGGGGAATGAGTGGAGAGAGGGAGGAGAGGGAGAGAGGGGAAAGAGGGAGGAAGAGGGAGAGAGGGAGAGAGGGAGACAGTGAATAAAAAACTTTTTTCTAAATGATGTTATGGTACGCACATTGTACGCACCCACCCCTATTGTGCCAGGTATGAGTATGATTAGTAATCACAAGCCGTTTGAAATTCGGCTTTCAGTGACATCACAGGTGGGTGTGTCCACCTAGATGTATGCTGGATAGATGAGCAGCGTTTGCTACAGTCCACAGGGTATGCTGGTAGACTGATCTATCCAGCACACGTCTAGATGGACACGAAACACTTATGTTGTTCCTAAAACACAGGAAGTGGTCGTTTTGCAAACGGCTTGCGATTGCTAATCACACTCACACCTGGGGGTTTAATAGGGGCCCTTTTAGGTACCATGTTTCATTTCTGTCATTAGGTGACTCTCTATCAAAACAACTAGGGGCGGCAGCAGCTCAGGAGGTAGAGATCAACTTGTAACCGGAAGGTTGCTAGTTCGATCCCCGGCGAGTGTCGAGGTGTCCCTGAGCGAGACGCCTGGCCCTGACTGCTCCGGACCAGCTGGCTGTCGCCCAGAGGCGTCTACTCCGCCGCTGCCGTGTGCAGGTTTGAATGAATGAGTGAATGTGTGTGCGGACTGCTTGGATAAAAGCGTCTATGCTAAACGCCTTGAATGTAAATGTAATATACGGTGTAACGTCCTGACCTTGCTGGAGGCTGCAGAAGGGCAGTGTGTCTTTATGTTTCTGTGTTTGTGTCTCCATGTGTGCGTGTGTTTCTTTATGTGGGTGTGTGGGTCTTTATGTGTGTGTTAGTGTCTTTATGTGTGTCTTTATGTGTGTGTGTGTGTGTGTGTGTGTGTGTGTGTAACGTCCTCACCTTGCTGGAGGCTGCAGAAGGGCAGTGTGTACTGGCCCACAAAGTCGTTCCTGGAGGTCTTGTCGTAGTCCTCCACTAAGAAGCGGACCAGGGCCAGCTCGGGGGTGTGGATGGTGAACCGCAGAGTGTCGTACCACACCGGGTTGAAGCCTGACCGGGGGGTCACACAACGTCGAACACACAACGTTGAGCGTGTAACAGAGCAGTTGGGGATTTCATGTTTTCGTTCGGGAATTTAAAGAGGGGTATTCCACGAACGGAGGTTTAACAAACACAGAGTTAACGCTGAACTCTAGGCTAATCGACCCTGTGCCAGCTAAACCAGAGCTGTCGGTTCCACCGCACGGGTTATGCATTAGTTCAATCAACACAGGGTTGGTTAACACAGGGTTGTGCACGTCCACGGCAAACCTATAAAGACGTGATGTATGGATCATGGAAACCCTGATCGAAATGGCTGCTTATTTCAATGAAATGGAACTCCAGGTTCTCCTGGAGAGCTATGACGAGGAGAAGGACATTATTACAAGAAAAGGGAACGCTAAAGCCTCTGCAAAGCCGACCGCGTAAATGCGTTAGTTACATGTCAAAGGCATGATCCTTAATATTTGAGCCATGAATCTATTAATATCCCAGTTAAGCATTCTTAACGTACCTACCACACAACCCCTTTCTTCTAAAAAAATATGTACCCCGATGGCTCCCAAGCAGTCAGCGGATCAAGTAAAAATGAAGCATAAAAACATAGAAACTGGTAAGCATTTAAATGTAAATAATTTAAATAAGCCCTTTTTTTTAAGCCAATCGTGAAAAGGCAGACAGTTGGCAGACTGGATCTGGCCCTCAAAATTTCTTGACTCCGGTGAAGGAGCTGGCAATGGACATAAATTCAGGGTGCCCTGGCATGGAGGGGGTACCTGGAGGTACCTCCTCAGAGAGTCAGGCGCCATGTGAGGGGACCCCACTGGTTGAATGTAGGTTTTTCAGTTTTTCTTGTATTTTGATTTTGTTTGCGTGCCACAGCGCAAATGTTCCAAATGTTTTTTTTGGTAACTGTCTAGAAAACCTAAAAATGACAATTCATCAACGTCACAGATCAAGATGGATTAGTGCTTGTAATGGAGCCACCGGCTACGATCGAACATTCTCTAGTGGATGTAAGTCCGTTAGGACTATTTTATACTCTCTGTTGTAAGCGCCTCTCGGCATAGTACTCAGCCAATATTGCTCTTTGTATGATCGGAGGCCGATGAAAATCTTGGTCCGGACGTGGAAGGGTCATCTGAAAGGACTGAGATGTGCTCAGCATCTCCAAAATTATAGATAAAATTAACATTTGCAAAAAACGGAGGGCTATGAAAATAGTCTGGAGTGAACTGAGGCCAGGTCCTCGATTGGTAGTGCTGGCTATGTAAGGCTGGAGAAGGCTAAAGATATTAAAGATTTGAGCGAGAATCTATATCTCTCCAGCAAAAAGTCATCCGGATATGCCAAGATGTCGAGCCGTGGTCTTATTAAAGGTCCCATGACATGCTATTGTATGGATGCTTTGGGTACTAGTGGGCCAATAACACAGTATTCAAAGACATTCCCGAAATTCAGCCGTGGTGCAGAGTTACAGCCACTCCGAGCCAGTCGCACATTGAGCTTCCCCCAAATGCGCTGTTTTCGTGTCTGTAGCTATAATGCAAATGAGGAGGAGCGAGGCGGGTCAAGGAGGAGAGTGGGGGTGTGGCCCTGAGCAGCTTGCAGCCAAGGTACCACCGCTCTGTTTACAGTGGATGTATCGCAATGGCGAGGCTCATACAGCCTTTAGCCATGTTCTGTAAATATTCTAGAACACACGGGAGTCCTGGAGCTCTATATCTAAATAATATCATATTATACATAGATATCTATATCATATAATATATTATCACGGCCAAAAGCTGTGTGAGCCGATATTATGAATCTCAAACGACCGCGTTGGGTTCTCCACGTCCACATCAATCTGAAGTAAACTGAACCGCGACATGGAGGAGAAAGGGATTGTTGCCGGGCAGCGCTTAGGCACCTCCGCCTCCTGCAGCGCCGAGGCGTAGGTCCCTCGGCAGCGGTCCCTCGGCAGCGGGAAGCGGCGCTCAAGCGGGAGACATTCGCGGCCAACAATCCCTTTCTCCTCCATGTCGTGGTTCATGTTCTTGAGGGAGTCTAAGCCAAAGTTCCTTTCCCCAAATTCCTTCTCAACCATGGCTGAGATAACCCCCACTACCTCCAGACGATATTATGAATCACAAACGACTTCGTCGGGTTCACCGACGTCTCTGGTTCTTCCACTTCCACATCAATCTGAAGTAGACTGAACCGCGCGGTGCCTGCTGCCGGCTGCCCGCTGCCGGGCGGTGGTGCTTCGCGGCCGTCGTCGCAGTTCATATACTTCAAGGAGTCAAAGTCAAAGTTCCTTTCCCCCAATTCCTTCTCAACCATGGCTGAGATAACCCCCACTACAGCCTCATTGTGGAAATACAAGAGATGTCAAAGAACCGACAGCAAAGACTTGCGTTTAATGACACACACACATGTGGCGCTCGGGTCGTGTCTCATGGGCGGGCCAAATTCTCCGGGCGGGCAAGGCAGAGAAAGGGGAGGAGCTTAGATCCTTTATGACGACATATGGGACTACATTCCAAATCAGCGCGCTTCCGTTTTCTACAAAGGCGAGCAGAACACCTAGTGCTCGTTTTACACCGAACGCAAGTTTTAGCCACTGGGGGACCAATGGCAGGCTAGGGGAACTCATATTTATGTTAGAAAACATCATAAAGTGAGATTTTCATGCCATGGGACCTTTAATCGCTCCCGGTGGATTACACGAATAATTTGCGCTCCGATATCAATAGGCCTCTCATCAAAAGGGCATGCCATTGTGAACACATGAGATCTGCGGTGAACGTGGGTTTATATACCCAAAACCGGGTTATGTCCAAACATAACCTGCGCAAGCCTGCTCCGACCAGGTTTGATTCAGAGCATATGTTTCTATAGTAACTAACAGTGACGGACTGGGCCCTGGCATTTGCACCCACCAGCGGCCCACGGGGCGCACGCAACTCGCAGATACAACTTTAAATTTCACGCACGAAAAGCCTGAGTGTACTTAAACTTAAATGCGTTAAACAACTGCACCAAAATATGGACATATCAAGGCACAACCCCAATGCATAACAAATTAATAGATCTTTAGAGCCAGCCGCTCCATAATAAAAACATGTCTTACCGTCATGCAGTTAACAAAGTGCAAAGGAGCTTGCTCTTCTCTGCAACCCTGTCTATTACGTCATCCGAATCCAAGTTCATAAGGAACTATTTCTCTGTTGCCATCACTGATGACGACAGAGTATAGATTCCAACTTCCACAGTATAGCTTCCAACTTGCAACTTCCAACAACCCCAAACACGCAGACGCAGACTCGATTCGGTCTCTTCGGTCTTTAAACTTTTGCAAACAAATCATCAAGTCAAGAAAATACAGGTAGATTTGTTTTATTTCAAGCCATGCACATATTTTAACATCTGAATAGGAAATTTGGCTACAAAACAATGTAGATCGATGTAAAAGTTTAGGGTAACCATGCCTGTAATATAGGTAAGGGATAATGCCCGACGAGGTGTCAATTTGAAGAGTATTGTCCTCCTTATACCATGGTCACTAGGGATGTGAACAACTCAAATTGTTCATGGTTGAATAATAAGTGGGTGGTATGAACAAATAATTGATTATTATAGTGTGCCGACATTCACAAATGCAGCTATGGATAAAGAAATCACTTAATATCTTAAACGCAAAAAAAGAACTATCTGCTAAGTAGTTCCAGTCAAATTGTCGGTTCAGCATTCAAAACGAGAACTGGTAAATTGTGAAAAATGCATTAAACTGTAATCAGACAAACACGGTTATATGGTATAGACCCTAGCATCTGTGGTATAAAGGCTGCGACAAATTTCTAATTATAAATATGTACACTTTATGTTGAAAGTATAGACCGTCGCGATTCCCATGGAAACGAATGACGCGATGATTCATTCTTAAAAAGGAGAGCTGGTAAATTGTGAAAAATGAATTAAGCTGTAATCAGACAACGCGGTTATATCAAGTTCAAGTTCAAGTGTACTTTATTGTCAAAAATCTATGTAACAGGGTTAGCACAGATGTTTGAAATTGCGTTTGGCCAGACTCCAATGTGTAATTAAAAAAAACATTTAAATAAGACATTGACAATAATCTCACTCACACACACACACACACACACACACACACACACACACACACACACACACACACACACACACACACACACACACACACACACACACACACACACACACACACACACACACACACACACACACACACACAGCAGCAGAAGTACAATCAGTGGTCACAAGGTGCAACAGTAAAGTAAAGTGCAACAGTAAAGTGCCAGTGACATGGTGAAGTTAATGTGGTTTTCTTCAGTGTGTTGATGAGTCTGATGGCTTGTGGAAAGAAGCTGTTACTCAGTCTGCTTGTGCGGGACCGCAGGCTGCGGTACCGCTTCCCTGATGTTAGAAGGGAGAACAGACTGTGTGCTGGATGAGTTGCGTCTTTGAAGATGTTCATTGCCCGCTTGGAACAGTGTACAGTTTCTGAATGATTGGTAGGGGTGACCTGATGATCTTTTCTGCTGTCCTCACCACCGTCTGCAGTGCCTTCTTGTCTGCAGCTAGACAGCTGCCATGCCAGACAGAGACGTTGCTGGTCAGGATGCTCTCAATAGCATCTCTGAAGAAGGTGGTGAGGGCAGAAGTGGGGAGGTCAGCTCTTCTCATCCTTCTCAGGAAGTAGAGTCATGTCTGCGCCTTCTTGACCAGCGTGGTGGTGTTGGTAGTCCATGAGAGGTCATTCGTGATGTGCACTCCCAGGAACTTTGTGCTTTTCACAGACTCTACTGCACTGCCGTTGATGATGAGTGGGATGTGAGTTGGTTGTTCCTTCCTGAAGTCTACAGTAATTTATTTTGTTTTGTTGACGTTGAGAAGCAGATTGTTCCTCTCACACCAGTTGATGAGTAGCTGTACCTCCTCTCTGTATGCTGAGTCATCATTGTTTTTGATGAGGCCCACCACTGTTGTGTCATCTGCAAATTTGATGATGTGATTCGTTTCAAATTTGGCACAGCAGTCGTGGGTCATCAGCGTGAACAGCAGGGGGTATAGCACACATCCTTGCGGCACCCCCGTGTTTATGATGGTGGTCGCTGAGGAGTTGCTATATGTTGTCTATATGCTCTAGACTCCATAGTATCTGTGGTATAAAGGCTGGGACGAATTTCGAATTATAAATATGTACAATGCATAACGTTAGCTCTCTGGCTCATAGCTGTGCGGACTAGAATACCTCCCGTGGCCAAGTCGAAGCTAAGGTCTGTCTTATTTACTGGAGTGAAAAACGTTTCCGTTGCATAAGAACCTTACAGGAGGGTAATGATTCTTCCCGGAATTCGTCAAACCCTCAGGGGTTACCAGGAAAACAAAGTTATGGCTTGTGAAAAACTTTATATTTGGATTGTAAAATGCATGAAAATATAAATGAATGGTCTTAATTTATTTTCTTTGGCAAGCGACCATGTTATAAGTCGGATAATGCCCTTCGAGGTGTCCAACATTAGTTCCGTCCGTTAATTCTGGTTTATTTGAATTGGAAAAAAATGTAACGGTCAATAATCGACTTTGACCCTCGGGAATGAATAATCGAATAATCTGATATTCTGTCCCATCCCTAATGGTCACTTGCCAAAGAAAATAAATTAAGACCATACTTTTATATTTTCATGTGTTTTACAATCCAAATATAAAGTTTTTCACAAGCCATCATTTAGTTTCCCTAGTAACGCCTGAGGGTTTGACTAATACCTGGAACCATCATTACCCTCCCGTAATGCCGCGTTTCCACTGCAGGGTGCGGTACGGTTCGGTTCACAAAGGTGCGGTACGGACTGAGCCGTACTCGTATTGCCCTCGTTTTCAGTACTCCTCCGTTGGGGTACTGAAAACGAGACGAGACGCCTGAAAGGGTACCGGAAAATTCGAGCTACACGCCCCCTCCGTTGATTGGTCGACAGAACCGTCACTTCCGGGCGACGTGGGGATAAAAACAAACAAACAGTAGCCTCGAGGTATTATTCTTTACAATGAACATGTCGCGTAAAACGCTTGCTTGGGCGAACAAGGAGGTGGAGATGTTCCTCTGCATTCTTGAGGAGGAAGACGTTGTTTACGATGTTTACGCAGCTGCCGCGGCGATCGACATCCGGCCTACCATAATGGCCCGTTCAGACTACATGATTTCAGCCCAATTTTGCCCCGATTCTTTCGTCGCAGACAAATTTGCGAATCGTACACGATTTTGACAGGTCGGTGACGAGACGAGGTCTGGTAATGTGACATGCTTGTGATCTGCAATGTTTCCGTCTGCAACGTTCGAAAACCCAACGACGAAAAGTTTGGCATGTCAGAATTTTTTGGGGAATCGCATGACGTATACATTGTTGACATGAGGGAACCACGCCCCCAGTTGCGTGAGGGAAGCCCCCGAACAGCTGGAACTCACGCG
The DNA here is from genome assembly GCF_902167405.1 of Gadus morhua. Classification (NCBI taxonomy): domain Eukaryota; kingdom Metazoa; phylum Chordata; class Actinopteri; order Gadiformes; family Gadidae; genus Gadus; species Gadus morhua. Next base: position 5,449,706 of record NC_044054.1, read on the forward strand.
CAGTGTTTCCCAACTGACTTCACTGCACTACGCTGAGTAGGAGTAACTACTGCAAAAATGAATGCGATCAATAACAAGAAGAATGCTAATAAAGAAAACTATAGAAAATAGAGCAATATAATGGATACAACTTTGGTGGAAATGTGGCAGCAACGTCCCTGCATTTTCGACGTGTCCTCGAAGGACTTTCACGATAGGGTGAAAAGGGAAACAGCCTGTCGAGAAATAGCCGACACCCTTGACCTACCCGGTAAGTTTGGAGCCATCAGCTGTTGACGTGCTAATAGCTATCATAACCTATCATAAACCGTCTCTGTGCAAAGGACCACCAGCATAATGCCTAGTGCTAGGTACTCGGCATCAATTGTTGACGCTTTGTTGCTAGGCTACGTTGTTGCTGCGTCTACTTTGTATAGTTCATGTCACGCGCAACGCAACTACTGTGAGGAAGTGCCGCATTGAGCAGATATAAAAACTACTGCAACCTTTATGACAAAAATGTAAAAAGCATTTATGTTAGTTCTAAATCCTAGATGTTCAAAATATCTTGCAAACGTGAATGATACAAAGTAGAGAGCATCGCACCCTCGAATCTTGTAGTGTGGAATGTGAGGAATGTCTGAGAATCGTGTAGTCTGAACCGGCCATTAAGGGTACTGTCGGCGGTGGAAACGCAACCTCGGAATTGAGCTGGGCTATACCGCCCCCTCCCTCCCGGACTGAGGCGAACCGAACCGTACCGCACCCTGCAGTGGAAACGCGGCATAAGGTTCTTATGCAACGGGAACGTTGTTCACTCCTCCAGTAAATAGGACAGACCTTAGATATGACTTGGCAACATGAGGTATTCTAGTCCGCTCAGCTATGAGCCAGGGGGCTAATGCTATGCATTGTACATATTTTTAATTTGTCCCAGCCTTTATAACCCAGATACTCCTGGGTCTATAACATTTAAACTACAGCTGTCAAGCGATTAAAATATTTAATCGTGATTAATCGCATTAATGTCATAGTTAACTCACGATTAATCGCAATTAATCACAAATTATTTTTCTATCCTAAATATCCCTTGATTTTTTTGACCCATAATTCTTCTCATTTTAATTCTCTTATCAACATGGTGAAGTGCATCGGCTGGCCTTGTGCAAATGATTTTTTATTGATAACAACATTGGCATATACTGATCAAAACAGGACGATACAAAAAAAAGACTATAGTGCAATTAAACGACTGCTTTGAACAAATGTCATTTGAACATAGCAGTCAGGCTACTGCTTCTTTTTTTTTTTAAATATAATAATTGCGTTAATTGCGCGATAAAAAAAATTAACGCCGTTAAAATTGGTTTGCGTTAACGCCGTTAATAACGTGTTTAACTGACAGCTCTAATTTAAACGTGTTGTCTGATTACAGTTTAATTTGTTTTTCACAATTTACCAGCTCTCGTTTTGAAGACCGAATCACCAGCTCTGTTTTTCACAATTTACCAGCTCTCGTTTTGAAGACCGAATCACCGCGCCATTCGTTTCAATGGGAATCGCGAAGGTCTAAACTTTCAACATAAAGTGTACTTATAATTCAAAATTCGTCCCAGCCTTTACACCACAGATACTATAGGGTCTATGGTAAAAAACCGCGTTTTCTGATTACAGTTTAATGCATTTTCAACAATTTAACAGGTCTCATTTTGAAGGCTGAACAGACAATTTGACTGGAACTACTTAGTAGGTGTCCATATATCAGGGATTAATGGACACCCTGCCGCCAATCAGAATCGAGTATTCCCCCAGACCATGGTATAAAGACCATATCGCTGATATATACAGATATTTTTCTCATGGAAAACAGTGGTGAGGGACTTGTGAGGGAGAAATGTGGCTGTCGGATGGCCATAGAAAATGATCGACACATGAACAGCATGCCGCTCTCTGATGGCCAGCCGGCGCAAGCGGCCCACGAGAGCCCAGGGCCCCTCTGGCATTTGCCAGATTTCCAGAGGGGCCGTCCGTCACTGTGCACAGCAGATGCGTTTGTAATTTTACGTTTCAATTTGTAACCGCGGCAAGACACTTGTGTATTCAAGACATTTAAAATGATATCACTGTCACATTTTTAAATCCTACCATCTGAAAGCCTAAACTTAATCGTTGAAATTAAATAATGTAAACGATTTATTTTATATTATAATACGTATTTTTTTGAAAAAATGTCTTTGTTGTATTTTTACATTTTCAAACTGTCAAATGATTCCAGGACGGGGAGCTTTACTGTACCGTTGTTCTCGATGTAGCGGGTCTCCTGCTTGCCCTGGTCCAGTGGGACCCCGTGGATCTCCACTCTCACCAGGGGGTCCACGATGGACCCCTCCTTGATGTTCACCTTGGGCAGCTGCTGCCCGCTGATCACCTGGATAACCGATGAATAATCCAAGAAATAAACACGACCCATAAACAATCCGATAAATAAATACAACCCATAGGCTAAATAATCTGATAAATAAACACAACCCATTAACAATCCGATAAATAAACACAACCCATAAATAATGCAATAAATAAACACAACTGATAATTATCCGGAAAAAAAAAAAAATAAAACGCAACATTGCTACGTCGTAGAACACAATACGTTTAGCGAATATTTGAAGGACATTGATGTAGTAAAGGACTTTTATTGATTTATGTTTCGTTATAATATAATGTATTTATAATATACTATAATAATATAATAACTCAATAATACCAAAATTATACCACATAATAAATGCTTTACTTTACATATAAGTAATTTTACATGCATAACTTGAATAAATGTACTTGTGTGGAATGTCACTTTTTTTTTTACTAAGGTACTGCTTTCTGAAGGGAACTTTAAGGTTTGGGTAATTTTGTGTGTCTCTCGTACCTGGATGTGCAGCACCTGGGGCAGGTAGGATTCCCGGTTCTGGGGGGCCTCGGGGTTGAATCCCCCCCCTGGCTGCCTCATGAAGCTGGGCTTGAGGATGTACCCGCAGCCCCCGTTCTGCCGGAACAGGCCGTCGTTGAGGTCCATGGCCTCGCCCGCCGTCTGGAAGTTCAGCGCCACTGGGGGACGGGAAGGGGAGGGGGTTTTGGGATGTTGGCGGAATTTAGAATGTATAATTACACAAAAAGTGTTAAGTATTTGTTTTATAATTATAATACAGAAATATTAATGTTTTCTTAAAAATATTATTTTTTATTATTTTTTTACAATTATTTTTAACCCATTAGGAAGAGCGTTTCCATGATCTCACTTCCTGTCTGATATCCCCACCTTAATTGGCTTTTAAGGTGTGCTTTTTTTGTGCTTTTCTTTAATCACAAATTAATTGTCCGGATGACCGAAAGGAAAGTGGTGACCGATCCAAAGTCATTCTAAGTTACAATTAGGGCATTTAGCAGACACTTTTATCCAAAGCAACTTACATTCTCCCATTCATACACACATTCACCCATTCACAGCGACGGCGGAGTCGATCCCTCAGGGCGACAGCCAGCTGGTCAGGAGCAGTCAGGCTGAGGCGTCTCGCTCAGGGACACCTCCACACTCAGCTAGGAGGAACTGGGAATCAAACTAGCAACCTTCAGGTTACCAGCCAACCCGCTCTACGTCCTTAGCGAAGCCCACCCACACTAACCTATCTGGCATCCTGCGTTCCACATCTCCTGGGGGCTGAAGTTGGAGGAGTCAGTCCGGAAGCCGCTGGGGTAAACGCGGCTCAGCTGCCGAGAGTTGTGAAGCACGAACTCCCCGCCTGTGGAGAGAGGTCCGCAGGAAGTGGTCCCACGCTATCCAAAAAGCCCTCTCCCTTTGTCTCTCCATCGCTCCCCTCTGCCCCCAAAAACTCTGGACTTTCATTTTATTTTTAAACTATGAACAGTTTGGTTTTGCTTTGCCTTTTGCACTTTTTAGAATGCATCATGTTTTCAAACTCGTTTGAATAAATCGTGATTTCAATATTGACCGAAATAATCGTGATAATGATTTTTTTCCACCATCAATACTGCAACGACGAGCCTTACCGGCGTCCCTCAGGTGCTTGCAGTAAACTGTAACTGTAAACTGTAACTGTAAACTGTAACTGTAAACGGTAACTGTAAACTGTCTCTGTAAACGTAAACTGTTACAGTTACTGTTGCCTTACCGGCGTCTCTAAGGTGCTTGCTGTAAACTGTCTCTGTAAACTGTAACTGTAAACTGTAACTGTAAACTGTTAAAGTTACTGTTGCCTTACCGGCGTCTCTGAGTTGCTTGCGGGCCTTGGACTCTGTGAAGGAGGACACCTCGTAGAACTTCTGGTGCAGGCGGCTGTGCTTGAAGCCGCTGAAGTGGACGCTCTTGCAGTAGACCACGCAGTCAGACAGCTCCTTGGAAAGATGCTGCTTGGACTTCTGCATAGAGACACCCCCCCGGTGGGGGACAGGACATGCAGTGAGTGGCTGGCCTTTTGACATTAGACAGAATAAATGTTGAAACGAGTTTCACAAAAAGTCGGGGGTGAGTCTTTGTCCGGACCGTTGCAAATGAGTAGAGGAAAAAATGGTAAACAGACTGCATTTATACAGCGCGTTTCTAACCAGTGGCCACTCAAAGTACTTTACAATATTGCCTAACATTCACCCATTCATGCACCCATTCTGTGGCAACCCGCCACATGCCAGGGACAGGGAGCGTTCTCCAGCAGATCCTCATCAGCTGGATGGGAAACACCCGGCGAGAGGAACGCGTGGAGGGGTTAAAGCAGAGTCGAGAACTCACTGCAGGGAGGCGACCCAACGACAACGGAGAAGGAGACGCACAACCCCACGATGGCTACGAGGCTCACGGAGACCCTAGCCTAGAGACTCTTATGCTTCAACGTGCCTACTTTCCGTGTCAACCAGTCTTCCAGCCAACCGGGTTGCCACAATTCACACACCAACGGCGGAGTCGACCCCTCAGGGCGACAGCCAGCTCGTCAGGACCAGTCAGGGTGGAGTGCCTCTAACTAAATCCACCAGGAGGGGAATGTTAACGAGGGACAGCTGAGGACAATTAAGGTGAGCCCGGACGATCAGCGCAGGGGGCGAGATGTGACACGCCTGGCATCGGGGAACTCCTGCGTTGACGGCGGAGTCACCTCTGCATGGGTGATCACCAGGGTGCACCGCCAGACTCGAGCCAAAGACAACCCCCCCACCCCCCCGGGTGCTGGTGTAAGCTACACCAGGACACCCGGCTGCCAAAGAGCGGCCATAGTGCTATAAGTTACAGTGTGTTTGTGGAGTGGAGTAAAAAGAGAGAGAGAGAGAGAGAGAGAGAGAGAGAGAGAGAGAGAGAGAGAGAGAGAGAGAGAGAGAGAGAGAGAGAGAGAGAGTTAGCCTTGTGCTGAACTGGATGATGAGTTAATGAAGTGTTGTTGAAACAAGAGTAGCCTAATCTGTAAAGAGATAATGGTAACTGTAATAATGCTTTGTTTTCTTTAACTTGTCTATTTTCTTGTCTATTTCATTTTATTGTATGTGAAGCGCTTTGAGTCTGCCTTGTGTATGACGACGGAATACAAACTGAAACGACATTTCTATCATTCTTATTGCATGTTGTACTCAGTTATAGTACTTAGTCTTGTCAGGGCTCTCAAGTTTTGAACTGAGTTCAGAGTGAGATTTTGTCGGCGGGGGGGGGGAATGCATACAAATGTGTCCACAGACATGGTGACTAATGTATGATAGTAAGCATTATTGGCCATTAATACTAATATTCAGAAACAACACTGACTCAAAAGTCTATTGGCTTAAGCAACACCAGTAATGGCATATACTTTTCCCTGAAATTTTAAACGTTGCAAACGTGCAAAAACATATTATATATTTATGTGGAATTCAGTCCAATGCTTAAAATATATCTGTGGCATTCAGTAGGCCAATGCTGTGGTAAAGTGTGCAAAGTATGATCAAGTGTTTCCTTCTGTTCAATAGATAGAACTTTATCAATCCCCTGTAGGAGAAATTTGTTAATGTTTGTCCCTATAAAACAATAATGGTAAAAAAATAAATACAAAACATGACGGTAACTAAGTAAGTCGAACCGTCCAATCTGAAGGCTCTAATTAACCACTCCCCCTACTCACTTCCACCAATGCAAAGCGAACAGGACAGCCTAACTAGTTTGTGAACGACCCAGAGAAACGCAACTCAAATTCAATGTGAACATGTATGAGGCTTTAATAAAATCCCGGACGATTTTGAAATTGTGTCTCAAAAAGAGGGCATGTCCGGGCAAAAGTGGACGTCTGGATACCCTACGTACGGGAAACCCTTTTGATTCCTACCTGTTCCACTGTTAAACAGCAGCCCAAATTGGTGGGCGCTATTCTTGTAATTTCTCTTTGTGAGACATACGAAGTGTGGCGTGTCAGCGTGTGCATGGGTTGAATTGTGTGTGTCTCACGCCGAATGCATGAGACTTGAGAGCCCTGTCTTGTAGCATCGTATCCTAGCTATCTGTGTTGTATGCAGGGAATGGTTTAACCTAGTGATAGCTAGTGCTTGGCACTTTGGTCTATGAACATCCTTACTGTACCGACAGCATTATATTGTTGTTTCTCTTTCTTCTGACAAACATTGTAAGTCTCTTAGGATAAAAGCGTCTGATAAACGCCCTGAATGTAAATGTAATGTAATATCGTCCAAGTCGTAACCAGTTGTCGGCCATCTTGGATGTCCCTATAAACCCGCCAACTGCAAACTGCCAACCGACCCTAAACTTTTCCTTCCTCCCCTTCTGATCCCGTCGCTGGTCCCACCCCCCATGACCCACTGGTCAGCGGGGTGACCCACTGGTCAGCGGAGTGACCCACTGGTCAGCGGGGTGACCCACTGGTCGATGACCCACTGGTCAGTGCTCCCAGTTTGGTGTTTCCAGCGTCTCGGATGCTCATGAATAAACATGGCCGCACACGGCTGCTGACAGATTCGTTGACACGGCAATCTCACGTCTGTCCAGAGACATTCCGTGCGTCTGTCCATCCGACCCCCTTGTGCTGAAACACAAGCTAACGACACGAGGCGGTGAGGGGACTCCTTTATGCGTTGCACCGGCGGAATATGTTCAGCAGTGAGCTCATAAAGAGAGACAGAGAGAGAGAGAGAGAGAGAGAGAGAGACATACAGAACATACAGAGAGAGAGAGAGAGAGAGAGAGAGAGAGAGAGAGAGAGAGAGAGAGAGAGAGAGAGAGAGAGAGAGAGAAAGAGTCTCGTCTCGTTTGTGGTAATACATACACTAAACTCTGGGCCACCTCCCTCCAGCTAGGTGCCAGGCCCCTGGCAATTAGAGGTGCTATAGGGTTTAGTGAGAGGGCTGAGACCGTGGGTTAATTAATGCCCTCAGAGGGAAGAGTGTTTCATTTCAGGTGGATGTTACCGCCATCGTCTGCACTCTGCACCTTATTCTTTCCGACGCAAGACATGCTTGGATTCTCTGTGTTTCTTCCCTATTGCATTTATACCGCGCTTTTCTAACCAGTGGCCACTCAAAGCGCTTTACAATATTGCCAAACATTCACCCATTCATACACACGTTCACACACCGACGGCAACGTCTACGCCTCAGGGCGCCAGCCAGGTTTCAGGGAGCAGCCATGGGTGAAGCGTCTCGCTCAGGGACACTCAGCTAGGAGGAACCGGGGATCCAACTAGCAACCTTCAGGTTACAAGCCAAACCGCTCTACCTCCTGTGCTAAACCGACCTCCTACTTAGCCCCTAAAGAGTGTCCTTGAACCTCAGTCACCCCTTATGTAATATACATGGGTTCGGAGGCTGCGACCCAGACCAGGCACCGGGTGTTGGATGAGCTGATCCCCTTACGGCCCAAGGACCCTGTGGAAACCTCATGGAGAACTGGAGAGGTACTGAGGACCTGGTTGAACAGACGAGAGGCGAGAGGCCGATAAAGACGGACGGAACGGACTGAACGGAAAGAACAGATGAGAGCAGGGTCAGAGTCCAATAAAGACAGAGGAGAGTCCTATAAAGACAGAGGAGAGTCTGATAAAGACAGAGGAGGTTCCGATAAAGACAGGCCAGAGTCCGATAAAGTCAGACAGAACGGACTGAATGGAAAGAACAGTTGAAAGCAGGGCGAGAGTCCGATAAAGCCAGACTTTCGAAATGTAATGCATCTATAGAAAATCCAAGCAGTGAAAAAAAAGCAAACCTTTCAGTGAGTCAGAATGGGTTTGACAGATGAGCTACACATCACCAGATCACTACGCCTGTTCGAGCGCCCCGGAGGCAACGCAAGATTACGTCTGTAGAGAAGTAGTGGAATTTTCCATTCAAGACAAGACAAAAGGGCAGAGGGAGCAGAACGAACACAATGCATAGGGCACGGCCAGGAGGACCACTATGGAGGGCTTTTGTTCAACGGTAGACCGCTCCGCGTAACCTGCGTGACATGGGAGCATACAGGAAGGCTAGGATCCAAAGGAAAAATATTTCATTCGAAATTTATTTATTTTTAGAAATTTTTAGGGCTGTCAAGCGATTAAAATATTTAATCACGATTAATCGCATTAATGCCATAGTAAACTCACGATTAATCGCGATTGATCGTACATTTTTTTCTATGCTTAATATCCCTTGAATTCTTTGTCCCATTAATTTTTCTCATTTTAATGCTATTATCAACATGGAGAAGTGCATCGGCTTGCCTTGTGCAAATGTTTTTTTATTGATAACAACATTGGCATATACTGATCCAAACAGGACGGTACAAAAAAAAAGCCTATAATGCAATTAAACGATGAACATACAAAGATATGCCAAATTAACGTCGTTAAAATTGGTTTGCGTTAACGCCGTTAATAACGCGTTTAACTGACAGCTCTAGAAATGTTGTTTTTATTAGCTAAATAAAAACTCACTTTTCGATGCAATCTGTTGATAAAAAAAGATTAGCGGAAGAAATTAATAATCATAAGAGAAAATGCTGTAGAAAGTGCAGCGATATCTGTGAGCAAATGGAGCACAATTTGATTTATTAGATTTTTGATTTTCAGAAACAACTCAAGCTGAACCAACCACGATTGAAATAACCTGGCACAAGATACAATTCTTTAGAGAGTGCAGCGATATCAGTGACAGAATAGCTAGGCCTATAGCAATTTTTTATTGTTGTTAAAAATTGTTCTCCAAATAAAATCGCACATTTACGATGCAGACTGTTACTGTTAAATATTTAAAAAATACATAAATAAATGACTTCAACCACGATTGAAATGACTCGGGCTTAGAAAGGCGTGGAAAGTGCAGCGATATCAGTGAGAGAAGACGCCACATTAACCCTCTCCTGTTCCTTCCCTCTTTGGCGCTAGGTTGAATTGAAGCCAAACCAACACACCGCCCGCGTCGTCAGACTTGTGAATCGGAGGCAACTGCCGATAAACGAGGTCACTGGCGTCCGTTCTCGCTGGAGACTTTTAATTACGCATTTCAATTCTGGCCATTGGTTTAACTCTGAACCACACAGCTGCGTACAAACTGATGCTGTTCTCAAACCACCTCAACTTTCAGAGCCAGGAACCAAAAAATATGTTAAATAAGATGACTCAAAAAGGAGTGCATTCATTTCAATTATGTGCTGAGAAGCGACAGCACATCAACATTTTAAAGGTGGAGAGAGAGAGAGAGAGAGAGAGAGAGAGAGAGAGAGAGAGAGAGAGAGAGAGAGAGAGAGAGAGAGAGAGAGAGAGAGAGAGAGAGAGAGAGAGAGAGAGAGAGAGAGAGAGAGAGAGAGAGAGAGAGAGAGAACGAAAACAACCAAATGTATCTCTAATGCACTTCCTGTGATGGAGCTGATGCAAATCCAGCAGGAAATCGATCAACAGGAGCGTGATAGATAATTCAAAACCAAAAGACATTGACCTGCATATGAACATCGGCCATGCAATTGTATATGATATATGTTTTGATGCTTGTCGAGCACGTGCTAACCTCCCTTGACGTTTACGTTTCAATACCAGTATCGGCACGGATCGAGATAGACTACCTTGGTCTTTCGGCGGAACGTCTCGCGGTGGGAGTGCTCGTTGTCGATCTCGGCTGCCTCGTCCTCGTCGCTGACCTCGCCGGTGAGGGGGTCCTCAGTGAGACCTCCGACCCTCTCCTCCAGGCCCCCGATCTTCTTGGCCTTCAGCAGAATCTTCCCCTTCAGCTCCTGGTCAAAGAGAAACGGAAAAAAACGTCAATGATGATCCGTTTCCGAATTGTAGGTAATTCCATGTTTCCATATTTTTGCAAAACACTTGAAAACGAAAGTGCATTATTTTTTGAAGAATTTGAACGGAATAGACTTATATTAACGTACAGTGGTCTTTTATTTTATTGTTTGTATTTTGTCGGGTTGTTTTGTCTCATGTCTTTTTATATGTTGTGTTTGCATCTTCCCCAGTGCTGTAAAGCACTGAACTTATCTGAACTGAACTGAAATAAAGTTCAAATCAAGAGAGGGTCTTTGTGAGTCTTTGCAGCTATCAGCAACACGTTGGGGCCCTCAGATATGATTCAACACACTTTAAATTCGGCATTTGTTACTGCGGGTTAAATGGGTTCGGCCTAGCTACACCTCTGTTTTTCTGAGCCTTTGCGGTAAGCAAGTACTGTTAACAATACATTTGACAGGGCCTACATTGGCATAATTACGTTAAATGGACTTCAACAAGGGATGGAGAGAGAGAGAGAGAGAGAGAGAGAGAGAGAGAGAGAGAGAGAGAGAGAGAGAGAGAGAGAGAGAGAGAGAGAGAGAGAGAGAGAGAGAGACAGACAGACAGACAGACAGACAGACAGACAGACAGACAGACAGACAGACAGACAGACAGACAGACAGACAGACAGACAGACAGACAGACAGACAGACAGACAGACAGACAGACAGACAGACAGACAGACAGACAGACAGACAGACAGACAGACAGACAGACAGACAGACAGACAGACAGACAGACAGACAGACAGACAGAGAGGGAGAGAGGGAAGGATGGGGAGAGAGAGAGATAGAGAGAGAGAGAGAGAGAGAGAGAGAGAGAGAGAGAGAGAGAGAGAGAGAGACAGAGACAGAGACAGAGAGAGAGACAGACACAGAGAGAGAGAGAGGGATTGAGAGAGCCCTGCCCCCCATAAGTTATCCTAACGGTCATCTAAACCTAATAGGTCTTAACGAACCCAATCAAGATAATAAAGTGAGTGCGGTGTAATCGGGCTGTTCATATTCCTTGGCGTCTGCGTCGGTGAAGCGATAGTGGCTCCATTAATATTTCAGCGCGGCCGTGCCTCCGCATGTCGGGGCCGATCAGATGACCAAGGGGGGAGGGGGAGTTAGGGTGCTGGAGGGTGTTAGGGTGCTGGAGGGTGCTAGTGTGCTGGAGGGAGGCGGTGTCGTAGCAGCAACCGTCCCACAGGGAGAAAGTGAGTCTGTTCTCTGGGTCACGACACAGGGAGAGAGGGAGGGAGGGAGAGAGAGAGGGAGAGAGAGGGAGGGAGAGAGAGAGCGAGAGAGAGCTGCTCCCTGCTGATTAGGGTGGACCGGGTTGTGGTTTAGCCGCAGATGCTGCGTTGAGTTACTCACCAGCTTCCGCAAAAGACTCAAGACTCACCTGTTCAGAGTTCACCTAGACTCTGTATAGCCTCCCCCTCCCACCCTTCTACTTATTGTATGTTTGTACATCCTGGCACTTAATGTACGCATTGTATGTCGTACTTATTAATCCTGGTTGTGTAATATCTTATCCTAGCTATCTCTGTTGTATACTGGGAATGGGTTAACCTAGTGATTGTGAGTGCTTGGCACTTGGTTCTATGAGCATCCATACTGTATCGACAGAGATATATTGCTTGGATCGAACTAGCAACCTTTAGGGAGCAGTCAGGAGGAGGTGCCTTGCTCAGGGACACCTCAACACTAAGCTAGGAGGAGCCGGGGATCGAACTAGCAGCCTTCCATCTTTCAGCTGGGAGTCAAGTACCCTTACCACTAGAGTTACCCCCCACCCTTCAAATTCAGTATAGTAAGTCAAAAAATGTAACCCTATTAATAAATCAGTCACATAGCAAAGTCGAGTACTTCCATTCAAAGATATCTTTCGGGTCCGCAGATCGAACCAGCAAACCTCCCTGTTACAAGTCAACCCGAGCAAGCTCTACCTTCTGGGCCACCTGATGCCGCCACTGCCACTCACCTCGGGGGAGGGGAGCCCCGTCAGGCCCTTTCCCTCCAGGGGGCTCCGCAGCAGGGCGTCCCCCAGGATGTGGTTGAGGTGCTGGGCCATGGTCCTCTGCTGCTCCACGCTGCAGTGGTTCTCTATGGACAGGATCACCGGGTAGTCCGAGGCCTTGGGGAGTAGGGGGGAGGAGGTGGATGCTTTTAATATATAATTTTTTGCAGACGCTTTTATCCAAAGCGACTTGCAACCATTCATTCACCTTCAACGCATGCTGGAGGACGAGTCACGAGCAGACCTGCACAGGGATGATTGCAGTTTGCGTTTCAATTCATTCATGCAGCCGCTGTGTGTAAAACGGTAAATAATGCGTCCACTTCTCCACGGGTTTTGCATTGGGGTCGTGGAAGCCATAAAAACCTCTGTGTTACATTTCGGGCGTTTAGCAGACGCTTAGGGGTCGAGTCCACACACAGACAGTGGAGTCGACCCCTCAGGGCGACAGACAGCTGGGTCAGGAGCAGCCAAGGGTTAGGCGTCTCGCTCAGGGACATCTCGACCTCGACAGCTAGGCAACCTTCAGTTTATCAGTCAACTGCTCTACTTCCTGAGCTAGCGGTGGAAGGTGGATGTTGTCATTGGAGCATGGTGGAACGGAGGATAGCGGGGGAGGAGGGAGGGAGGGAGGGAGGTAATTGAACACTCCCGCCCATTATCACAGCGGGGGGTAAGGTAATACCCTTAATTGAGGGGCCGAGGCCGGGGCCGAAGCGCTGGGGTTGCAGGTAAACACGAGTTCTTCATGGGCCGGGATATTGGTCTGAAGACGGAAAAATATCCCGGCCCCTGGCGACCTGGGATTTACCTGGTGGGAACCTGGATGTGGCAAGGGCCCCTGAGTGCCTTTTTCCTGGCTGGCACTGCAGGCTATTCATACACTATTGACAACATGGGGCCATTGATACAATAATGAATTAATGGGGACCAACGATTCACTATTGATAACATGGGGCATTGAAACACAATTGACAACGTGGGTCTATTGATAAGCCATTGACAGGTTCCAGGCAGGATGGCCTCTGGGCCGAGCCTAGGCTAGCAGAGATGCTATCGATAGCATAGATGCCGTTGTTTGCCCTCATTAATACACCATGCAGCACGATGTGGGGTTTGTTGCTACGTGCTAGCTGAGCACAATGAGAGCGGGGAGGCAATGGTCATTCGTGACCGGCACTGAAGGAGTGCGACGGGGAGGTTGTACAGTACTGTACAGTAAATACTGCACACATATACACAAAGGACGGAAGGAACCCCTTCTCTTCTCTAGTGTCCTGCCTTTTTCTGCCTGAAGCAAAATATGAATTGCAACCCCTCCGGTGTAGTAGAAATGAGTCCAGCCGGGGGCTTGACAGTGACCCTGAAAGTCGAATTGATTGGGGTTCAACTTTGCTTAAAACCGGACGGTGGGAGGAGGAAGGCGGGGCCTACCTTGAAGGCGTACTTGTCCACGGCCTGGACCACGTCCCTGAAGAGGATCTTGGAGGTGAAGGTGTGGCCATGGTACACGATGGGCTCTCCGTTTGGCCCGTCCCAGCAGTCCACCTCCACGCAGCGGCAGCCCCGCGTCAGGGCCCTGGGGGGGACATGGTTCTTAAGCCCCGCCCACCCACCCCTTACATCATAGGGCCATTGATACGCTACGCTCCCTCCCTCCCTCCCTCCCTCACTCACTCATTCCCTTCCTTCCTTCCTTCCTTCCTTCCTTCCTTCCTTCCTTCCTTCCTTCCTTCCTTCCTTCCTTCCTTCCTTCCTTCACTCACTCACTCACTCACTCACTCACTCACTCACTCACTCATTCACTCACTCCCACACCCATTTCCTCGATCCCTCTTTCCCTCACTGACTCATTCCCTAACTCAATCACTCCCTCCCTCCCTCCCACCCTCCCTGCCTCACTCCCACACCCCCTTACTCCCTCACTCATGTTCCGTAGCAGGTAGGAAGCCAAGGTAACACATGTGTCCGTGTTGTGAAAGTGAAAGTGAAAGCGTCAGTGAAAGTGCTCAGTGAAACTGAAACTGAATGTGATACTAAAAGTTAAAGTGAAAGTGAAAGTGTTGGGAGTGTTGGTCTGATGGAGGCACCTGATGTAGCCCTCCACGCTACTCTGGCCCCGGAGCTGGTCCTCCATCAGGTAGGTGTTGTGCGAGGAGGAGATGAAGTAATGGCAGAGCGGCTGGTCCAGGTCCTGGAAGAGACCGCACCACCGGGGGTCCTGGATGGAGCCCTCCGCCGAGCCCAGGTACATCAGGAAGCCGTCAAAGGTCACGGCGTTGAGCTGCTTGGCTGAGAGACGTGGAGAGATTAGATCATTGTGACTTGGGTGTCTGAATGACGGCAGGTAAGGGAAGGCCAGAGGGGCTTTTGCATTTTTTTGGGTGATGATTTGAAAATACAGAATTTTTCGTTGTTGATTTCCATTTTTTTTTTTTTTAAATTTTTTTTGCATTTCTTTTCTTTATGATAGAGTGAGATAGGCAAGAAATATGGGCGATAGACATGCAGCAAATGACCACTGGCAGGAATCGAACCCAGGTCACTGCGGTAAGGACTGAGCCTTTGGTACGCGCTCTACGCGGATCCATTCGTATCCATTGATACAAAAGGTTCTCAAAAATTCCGAGAGACGCAATTTTGTAATTTGGCTTGTGCTTTTCGATTGATGATTTAAGATAAGGGACAGGGAGCATTCTTGATTAGCTCTTCAGTTTTCAATAGTAACATCTTTACCCCTGTGTCTTTTGAAGCTAGACATATAGCAACCCGAGTTATGTTCAGAAATTTGTGCTCAAGATAAATCTTCTATAATCTTGCTTAATCTTGCTTAAACCCGATTTCAGTTCAACTCTGCAGTTGTCCACCTTTTATTTTTTTCATATAGATTTTTTTATTTCTTTTTCACATTTTTTTAAGCATGAAAAAAGTATAACATCTATAAAATAAAAACAACTTTTTCGTGTTTTGCACGATATTCCCGATGTTCCTTCACCTGCGTCCGAGGGCTCGTACGTCTCTATGATCCGCGCGGCGTGGCCCGCGGCATCCTCCGCCTCCAGCTGCTCCTCGCGCAGGAAGTCCTCCAGGTCCGCCGCCGACAGCTTCTGGCCGTCGCCCGAGAAATCCTGGAAGACGCGCATCACGTCGTCGCGCTTGGTCAGCATCTTGTAAAAGAGCACAAACTCCTCGTCCAAGAGCGTGCCCGTCTGGGACCGGTCCGCCATCTGGGGGCCGAGAGGGGGGAGAAGACGGTCATGTAGCTAACACTTAAACCAGCTTAGCTTTGAAAACTTTAAGTTCATTGCCAGCAATAACTGTTCCAACATGTTAATTGTGCATTTGACTAAATTAAGAACTTGAACTTGTTGTCGTCAATCCAGTAGATCGAATGGGGGGGGTTGGAGATAAACACAATTTCTAAAGTATGTCTAGCACACCTTTTGAACTTGACGACAAAGTTAACTTTGACTTTGACTGTGGTTCCTCATTACCGTGAAGAGGCTGTGGCTGTGCTGCTCGTTCAGCCATTCATACACACATTAACCCATTCATACACCCATTCACCCATTCACCCACACTGACTGTGGTCCCCCACCGTGAAGAGGCTGTGGCAGTTCTGCTCGTTTACCATTCACACACATTCACCCATTCACACACACACTGGCTGTGTTCCCTCCTCACGGTGAAAAGGCTGTGGCTGTGGTGCTCGTTCATGCATTCACACACATTCACCCATTCATACACTCGTTTACTCATTCATACACACATTCACCCATTCATACACCCATTCATACACACATTCACCCATTCGTACACCCATTCACCCATTCACCGACCCACTGACTGACTCCGCCTCACCGTGAACAGGCTGTGGCAGTGCTGCTCGTTCATGTCCACGTTCATCATCCTCAGCAGGTCCTGGGTCTCCTTGAAGTTCATGCGTCCATCCTTGTTCTTGTCTGCCTTCTTGAACCAGTCCCCGATCCACCTGCGGGCCGCGGTTAAGGAGAGCGGGGGGAGTGGATGCTTGAATGGGTGAATGAATGTGTGAATGGGTGGGTGAATGGGTGAATGAATGTGTGAATGGGTGGGTGAATGGGTGAATGAATGTGTGAATGGGTGGGTGAATGGGTGAATGAATGTGTGAATGGGTGGGTGAATGAATGTGTGATTGGGTGGGTGAATGGGTGAATGAATGTGTGAATGGGTGGGTGAATGGGTGTGTGAATGGTTGAATGTATTCGTTAATGGGTGGATGTGTGATATTGGGTAAATTAATGAACTGATTAGTAAACCATCAGTTCATTAACAGTCCCATCCTACTGGTTTTCACTGGTAAAGGATACTGGTCCAGCCTCTCCCGCTCCCCCATGCTCTCCAGGCTCTCCATGAGCTTCCTGGTGCCACGCACCCAGGACCGCGCCTCGTCCGCCGAGTCCGCCACCAGGTCCAGGTTACCGCGGCGACCCCGGAACACCAGCGTGAAGCAGCGGTCGGGGGGGAACTCGTCGGCCAGGCTCAGCAGCACCTCCGACTGGTGGCCTTCGCGGACCCCCTCCAGGTCTCCCACCGAGACTGACCAGGGGGGGAGGGCAACGGTTAGAGCACTGCAGTATAATTATTAATATTACTTGGTTATTAAGTAATATTAATTATTAAGTAATTACTTTTAACTTTTTTAACTGGGGGGGTCAACGGTCATCCCCATTCAGACACATATTCACCCTTTCATACACCCGTTAATTCACCCATTGATAAACACGTTCACCCATTGATAGACACATTCACACACCCATTCACACACCCATTCACACAGTATCCTACTGGTTTTCATGGTGTGAAGGATACTGATCCAGCCTCTCCTGCTCCCCCCCCCAGTGTGTGAAGGATACTGGTTAGTAAACCAGTATCGTACTGGTTTTCAGTGTGTGAAGGATACTGGTCCTCCCCCCTCCCACCCCAGTGTGTGAACGATACTGGTTATAAACCAGTACCAGTGACTAAAGGATACTGGTCATTTAGTCACTGGTCCTTGAGACATCTCCAGTTCACTCAGAGAAAGAGATGTCTGGTCCCAGCAGCCTCACCTGGTCTGAGCCTAATTGGACTCTGGGGCCGGGGGATGCTGCACACCTGTTGCTTGTAACCAATCAGTGTGCAAGCCACTTACAATACGTCCATTTATCAGAGGAAAGCGAAATGACGAAATGACAATATATCTCTGGCGGTACAGTAAGGATGTTCATAGAACATGTCTCTCTCTCTCTCTCTCTCTCTCTCTCTCTCTCTCTCTCTCTCTCTCCCCCTCCCCCTCCCTCCCCTTCCAGGTGAAGACAGTGGTGAAGACGGTACACACATTAACACATTCATACACATTCATAAAAATACATTGTACGTCATACGTTCGCTTTCGTCTTGGCCAGGGCTTTCTTGAAAAATAGATTTTTATCTCAATGAGACGTTAAATAAATGTTAAATTAAATTTAAAAAAAATATATCCGGCAGCACTTTTGAGTTGAGTTCTATAAAAAGGAAACATCCATAAGTTACCAAGCAGAAGAATATTTGTAATTTAAAAAAAATACATATATATATAGATATAAATAATAATAAGTTACCAAGATTGAAAATAAATAAATAACAATTATAATGATAAATATAAAGAATTATATATATTGAGATAGAGGTATAGATATATAAATAGGTTTCCGAGATTGATACCCAAACAAATCCCATTTGTCTTTAGCTCCCTTCTGAAGATGGTTATGCTGTTCCCCACTCACACGTGGAGTGCGGCTTGCCGGCCTTCTTGGACTTGTACCAGATGGTCATGCAGTCCTCCTGCAGCTTGAAGTACCGCTGCTTCTTCCAGGTGCGCGACTTGACCTTCCTCATCACCGTGCCAACCAGCATGGAGCCCAGGTTGTCGTCCCCCTGAATGCCTGGCCGGAGATACACACATGTTTTGGGAGTCATCCAGTAGATGTTTTTGTTTAGATACATCGATGTTTGTGTTTTAACACATCCAAAGTTCTCTGTCTAGATGTCTGTGTTTGATACATAGATGTATGTGTTTGATACATATATGTCTGTGTTAAGATACATACTGTTTATATATGTCTTTGCTTGGATACACAGATGTTTAGATACTGTACATAGATCTCTGTGTTTAGATACATACACACCTGTATGTGTGTGTAGATACATCCACAGATGTCTGTGTATGACACCTACACATGTATGTGTTTGATGCATATGTCTGTGTTAAGATAAATATATGTTTTTGTTTTGATACACAGATGTCTGGGTTAGATACATAGACAGATTACTGTGTTTTAGATACATTCATAGATGTCTGTATTTAGATACATACAAAGATCTTTGTCTATATAGAGATGTCTGTGTTTAGATACATCGACAGATGTCTGTGTATGCATAAATCAATGTCTGTGTTTAGATACAAAGATGTTTATGTTGAGATACATTCAGAGATGTCTGCATGTAGATACATACAGAGATATTTTCCATTTTAGCTACACAGTCACGTCGACGCAAAGATGTCAATACACAATTGTGTGGACAGACAGACAGACAGACAGACAGACAGACAGACAGACAGACAGACAGACAGACAGACAGACAGACAGACAGACAGTCAGACAGAGGGAATTACAGACAGCAGGGTAATTGGAAGGCAGACAGACCGACAGACAGACAGATTTAGGGACAGACATACAGAAGGGCAATAGGAAGGCAGACTGGGTGCCTGATGGTGGCTCATCACAACTTAGTTTGCAGGGGGATTAATATTAATGTGATTAATATGAACCCCCCACGGAGAGAGGAGCAGTGGGTAGTCGACTTACGGAGGCTGCTGCCAGTGAAAGCCATCGGTATCGCCTCAGGCACTTTCAATCTGCCAAGAATTAAATTATTAGATTTTATTAGAATTAAATTAAATTTAAGAATTAGAATTTTTTTGCCCCAACGTCATTTACATTCAGGGCATTGAGCAGATGCTATTATCCTAAGAGACTTACAATAAGTACATTTGTCAGAAGAAAGAGAAGCAACAATATATCTCGGTCGGTACAGTAAGGTTGTTCATAGAACCAAGGGCCAAGCACTAACAATCACTAGGTTAACCCATTAGCCGTATACAACAAAGACAGCTAGGATAAGATGCTACACAACTAAGTACTAGAACTAAATATTACGCACAATAAGTGCGTACATTAAGTGCCAGGATGTACAGCTTACAATAGGTAGGAGGGATGGAAGCGGGTGGCTATGCAAATTGAAAATTTGCTGTTTTGTAATCTGACTGAATGCAGCCCTACAAAGCTATCTCTCTCTCTCTCTCTCTCTCTCTCTCTCTCTCTCTCTCTCTCTCTCTCTCTCTCTCTCTCTCTCTCTCTCTCTCTCTCTCTCTCTCTCTCTCTCTCTCTCTCTCTCTCTCTTTCTCTCTCCCTCTCTCTCTCACTCTGTCTCTCTCCCTCCCTCGCCTCTTTTCTCCCTCTCTCTCATTCCGTCTCTCTCTCTCTTCCTATCTCTTCCTCCCCTCCTCCCTCCCTCCCCCCTCTCTCTCCCTCTTAAAGGGGGACAGTAGCTCAGGAGGTAGAGTTGGTTGGCTGGTAACCTGAAGGTTGCTAGTTAGATCCCCGGCTCCTCCTAGCTGAGTGTCGAGGTGTCCCTGAGCGAGACGCCTCACCCTGACTGCTCCGGACCAGCTGGCTGTCGCCCTAAGGGGTCGACTTCGCCGTCGGTGTGTCAATGTGTGTGTGAACCGTTGTGAGTCTCTTCGGATAAAAGCATCATGGCTTCCATAACCGCGAAGCAAACCAGTGGAGAAGTTGACACAGTATTTCCCCTTTTACACAAAGGGGTTATATGAATGAATTGAAATGCAAACTGCTATTATCCCTGCAGGTGGGCTCGTGGCTTTTCCTCCAGCATGCGTTGTGTCAACCATGCAGGGCGACAGCTGGTCAGGAGCAGTCAGGGTGAGGCGTCTCGCTCAGGGACACCTCGAAACTCCGCTAGGAGGAGCCGGGGATCCAACCAGCAACCTTCAGGTTACCAGTCGACCCGCTCTACCTCCTGAGCTGTGGAGAGGTTGCCGCTCAACTCCAACAATTTTGACAAAGTATTTCCCCTTTTACACATCGGAGTGTTTATAGATTAATTGAAAGACGAACTGCAGTTCTCCCTGCGCAGGCGGGCTTGTGGCTGTTCCTCCAGCCTGTGTTGAAGGTCTCACTCCAGAGACACTCCCTGCGGCCTCCCTCTATACTCAGCTTACCCCCGTACACTTGGACGTTTGTCAAGCTCATGTGACACGTGACTTGGCAGACTTTTAGCGGACTCACTTTTAACAGCACCGGGTATTTATTACATTTTTTACCAACTTTTATTCAGAAGTGAACTAACTTCTGACTAACTGAACTTTTTTTTGACTAACTTTAAACAGAACTAACATTATTTTACTTTTATCATCGCGACTGTCCCTACAGCCCAGCGGAAAATTCTAGAACTCATAAGAGCTTTAAAGATGCCAAATGAGGCGGCACAGAGAACACAACACAAAGTTGTGGTTGCTCTAAATTCCTCCTAACCATACAGATTTTTGCTCCGAATGTGAAATCGGTTCCCAGTTCAGGACAGACAATCCAGACCACTCACACACACACAGACTCTTGCTAACACACACACACACACACACACACACACAGACTCTTGCACACACACGCACACAGAATCTTTCTCTCACACACACACACACACACACACACACACACACACACACACACACACACACACACACACACACACACACACACACACACACACACACACACACACACACACACACACACACACACACACACCCCAGAACACCGTGTTCTCTGTGTCAGTTTGCAGCGGCCAGTGCGTGATTTTGGAAAAGCAGAAACTGTTGAAACAGGTCGCATTGTTCCGTGTGCGTTTTTTTCGTGTCGCCTTTTCCTTTTTATTGTCTAACGCGCATTGCTAAGCCAGCTAAACCTCTGCAGTGCTCGGACAGTCCGTCCCGCCATCATCACATTCAGAGAGAGAGAGAGAGAGAGAGAGAGAGAGAGAGAGAGAGAGAGAGAGAGAGAGAGAGAGAGAGAGACAGAGAAAGAGAAAGAGAGAGACAGAGAGACAGACAGAGAGAGAGACACAGAGAGAGACACAGAGAGAGACAGATAGAGAGCGACAGAGAAAGACATCATCACATTCTGACCCAGACGGCTAGAACAAGCCACTCGACAACAATTAGGATTACCCCTCCATTATTTCTACTGACTGGTGTGCCTTTTTTGGCATGACACTGGATGTGACCTATTGAGCAGTAATCTGTGTGTTTGGGTTGGGTTAGGTGGATGAGGGTAAGGCTCAGTTATTGTTCCACGTCGAGGCGACGCAATGACCAGGCATACGCTTTGACGCAGTCGTAAACCTGTTGTGGTTCTGCGTAGGGTTTCAGTGAGCGGACCAATCACAGCCCTTGCTGGACGCAAGGAGGGACCGCAAGGAGGGTCCGCAAGGACGCAGTGGGTCCGTTACCCCCATGCGTTGCGTCAACATGGAACCATAATCAGACCTTTACAGATAACTGATAAATGAGGGGTTTCTTAACTGATGGGAACCATTTACATTCAGGGCGTTTATCAGACGCTTTTATCCAAAGCATACAATACAGGTTACAATAAGTCCATTTGTCAGAAGAAAGAGAAACAACAATATATCTCTGTGGGCACAGTAGAAGGGAGCACAGTTCATAGAACCAAGTGCCATGTACTAACAATCCAGTATACAACAGCAGGGGTGTTTCTTGAAAATGGCGCGTAGTGCGCATCAATTATTTTTGTATTCTTTATTTTGCATGCACATTTTTTCATAATGCTTAACATAAATGAACAAAATACGCCATTTATTATAGCTTTAAATAGCTACCTGACTGTGCTGCTTATCCCCAAACATCTAAAGTTCCATTCAAGTTATTTCAGAGTAAAATTAATACAAATGAGACAGAGTTCATATAAAATATAAATAAATATATTTAGAGCTGTCAGTTAAACGCGTTATTAACGGCGTTAACGCAAACCAATTTTAACGGCGTTAAAAAAAAATATATATATATATAAAATATAATAAAACAAAGAAGCAGTAGCCTGACTGCTATGTTCGAATGACATTTGTTCAAAGCAGTCGTTTAATTGCACTATAGGCTCTTTTTTTGTATCGTCCTGTTTTGATCAGTATATGCCAATGTTGTTATCAATAAAAAATCATTTGCACAAGGCAAGCCGATGCACTTCACCATGTTGATAAGGGAATTAAAATGAGAAGAATTATGGGACAAAAAAATCAAGGGATATTTAGCATAGAAAAATAATTTGCGATTAATCGCGATTAATCGTGAGTTAACTATGACATTAATGCGATTAATCACGATTAAATATTTTAATCGCTTGACAGCTCTATATGGATCTGCCTGGGGATAGGATCGGTTAGTACACTTGAGGTGGTAATCAGTGTGGTTATGTTTTTTAACTGTTTATTCTCTTGCCAGAAGGACTATCTAGAAGGTCTAGGCTACTTTATTTGACCTAAAGAAATTATTCGGGGCTATTTAAATAATATCCGGGGCTTTAGCACCGAATAAAACAGCCTAGTGACAGCACTGTACAACAAAAATAGCTAGGATAAGATGCTACACAATGCTAAGTACTATAACTAAGTATGACACACTATAAGTGCGTACATTAAGTGCCAGGAGGTACTGTAACGCACAGTAAGTAGGAGGGGTGGTCTGGGGGCCTACCCTTTTGGAAGTTGTGAGCAATGATATGGACGTTTGAGAGGAATACATACTGTAGCTATTATTTACTGGGTATCGATTATAGTTTTTCTGGGTACGGTATGAGCATAACACGTAGCAAACATCTGAATGTTTCAGGCAGAATGAGAGGGATAATTTCTGCATCATGTGGTTTTTGATATAAAATCGAATGATATAGAAATCATCCCTCCATCTTCCCTGAAACATCCAGTTGTTAGCTCAGTTTTATTATCATACTGTACCCTGCAATACTACAATCGGTTGTTAAAGTTGTTAAATAGCACTTGCACTTAAAAGCAGTACTTGGCATCTTATCCTAGCTGTCTGTAAACGCTTTCAGTGCGAGAAAAGCGCTATACATATACCATGTATTATTACGTTGTCTGTCTGTCTGTCTGTCTGTCTGTCTGTCTGTCTGTCTGTCTGTCTGTCTGTCTGTCTGTCTGTCTGTCTGTCTGTCTCTCTCTCTCTCTCTCTCTCTCTCTCTCTCTCTCTCTCTCTCTCTCTCTCTCTCTCTCTCTCACAGACACAATGCCTCCTGCGTAATTCAGACATCCATGACACATGTTCAAACACATGTTTGTACGAATACTTGTTCATTTAAAACATTAAAAAGTGCAGAACATCAGCTGTTGTTATGGTGACCCGCAAAACAGTCAATAGAAAAAATAAAGTGTGTTTACTCAACAATCCCACATGGTAACCTTAGTCTCTCTCTCTGTCTCTATCTCTGTCTCTCTCTTTCTCTATACCTCTCTCCATACCTATATCATAAAGTTGTTAAATAGCACTTGTATTTAAAATAAGTATTTAGCATTGTGTAGCATCTTATCCTAGTTATCTCTCTCTGTTTCTCTTTCTCTCTCACTCACTATCTGTCTCTCTGTTTCTCTCTCTCTACCTCTCTCTCTCTATCTCTGTGTCTATGCCTCTCTCTCTCTCACCTGTGGAGGAATCATCTCTGACGGTGCTGGTGTTGTCGTCTGAAGTTATTTCTCCGATGGCTTTGCTGAAAGGCAGTGGGGCCAACTGGTGAGAGCAGCGTAGAGTCAGTCCGTCTGCACGGCCAAGCTCACCTGACTCCGCCTCCAGACCACGCCCCCAACCCCCCACCCCACCACAATACAGACAGACAGAGCCTCTCTCCTCCCATTCTCTCCCTTACTCCCTAACATGTCTCTCTCCCTCTCTCTCCCCCTCTCCCTCCCTCTCTCTCTCTCCCCATTATCTCTCCCTCTCCCCCTCCCTCCTTCCCTCCTATGTCCCTCTCTCTCTCTTCCTCTCTCTCCTGCACTCTCCCTCTCTCTCTCTCTCTCTCTCTGTGTATCCGTCAGATAGACAGACAGACAGACAGACCGATGAGAGAGAGAAAGAGAGACAGAGACAGAGAAAGAGAGGCATCAATTATCAAGAAGGCCAACCCCCCCCCCCCCCCCCCCCCACAACTGACACCAAACCGTCACATGGACGCCGGTCGTTCCCCGGGAGACCGGCACCTGGCCCCTGGCCCACGGGACGGAGGGCCCCGGGGACGCACCGTCGCGGCCCGGTCTGGGGGCGCGCCCGACCTCCGGTTACTAAGCAGGAGCGACTCATGAATATTTCAACGGCACGGCATATCAGCGAGACGCGGGAAGACGAACGCATGGCGGGGGGGGGGGGGGGGGGGGATAGTCATGTAGCCCATATTTTGGACGCGTAACAGCACTTCTCAAACACACACACACACACACACACACACACACACACACACACACACACACACACACACACACACACACACACACACACACAAACACAAAAGGTATTAATAATCAAACGTGCCAGATCAGCTTCATGGCTCACTTTTCGCAGTTGGAGACACAGCTCAAGTGTGTGCGTGTGTGTGTGTGTGGTTGTGGGGGTGTTTGCTGGGGGGTTATTGTTCCCTTTTTTCAAAAGATCATACCAGAGACATAGAGAGAGTAGAGTTGTGACACTCTCTGACCTCGCCGGCAGGGTGGTCACGTGGTTCATGTAAGCCTGTATAGTTCCAAAACACGCCGCACTGCCGTGTTCTTCAATGGGACTGACAGCAGCGATTGCTATGGAAGCCCGTTTCCGCCACGTAAAAGAAAAAAAATGCAGGTCACAACTCATTATTTTGAGATAGTATCTCGTTATTTTGAGATAGTATCTCGTTATTTTGACATAGTATCTCGTTATTTTGACATAGTATCTCGTTATTTTGAGATAGTATCTCATTATTTTGAGATAGTATCTCATTATTTTGAGATACTATCTCATTATAATGAGATACTATCTCATTATAATGAGATAACTTCTCAACAGGACCAGACCAGTCATTGTAATTGTAGCTTATCCATAGGTGCTACATATAGCCTATTATTACAGTAGATTAGCTGGAGATGATGAACTCGATTATTAAAGATTATTTCAGACGGAGGTATACAAATGCTGAAATTTTGGCTCGATTATCTATGGAGCACAACATAAACATCAGTTAAAGAACTCTAGAAAGAGT
The DNA here is from genome assembly GCF_902167405.1 of Gadus morhua. Lineage (NCBI taxonomy): Eukaryota > Metazoa > Chordata > Actinopteri > Gadiformes > Gadidae > Gadus > Gadus morhua. Next base: position 5,475,372 of record NC_044054.1, read on the forward strand.
GCTTCATAGAAATCAGCCGTACACCACCAGCGTTCAATACGTTGGTTCCCCGTGCTTGGACCTAGAGTGACACAGTCTGGGGAAATGCCGTTTTCACTGCGGTGAATAAAACTTTGCATTGCGGCAATGTGTGTGTTCTCCGTCCCGCGATCCAATCTCACTTTCAATGGGCGACCATGCTGCATCACTGAATCAATGAAATACCCCGCTATAAGACGTAGGTCGCTGTTAGTTGAGTGGGTGTTTAGCCAGATCATCTTTGGCGAGAACCCATCAATGCAACCACTGATGCATATCCCATACGGCTTCAATTTGTCATATCCATCTATGTGCCACACATAATTCGGGCCACGACTGACATAGACTCTACGTCTCAGACGGTGCCGTGCACGGAGATCCACGCCACCACCATCCATTTGACGCAGCAAGAGACGAACGGTCTCTCTGTCCGTGATGATCCCTGCCATCCAACACTTCTGTTGCATCCACCTGTAGCCATGTTGTTGGCCAGAGGACTGTAATTGGCGATGTATGAAATCGGCTACTTCTCCGATGTCCGCCTTATTGCGTCTTCGCCAGAGCAGATTCCTATGAAGCACTCTTTCTAGAGTTCTTTAACTAATGTTTATGTTGTGCTCCATAGATAATCGAGCCAAAATTTCAGCATTTGTATACCTCCGTCTGAAATAATCTTTAATAATCGAGTTCATCATCTCCAGCTAATCTACTGTAATAATACCGTGGTGAAGTTAGTTTGAAGTTGGATATTCGACGGATATTCGGCCATTCATTTCCTATGGAAAATTACTTTTTGCTCAATAGCTTCCGAGTTATAGGACCCAGAGGCCCCAGACCAATGTTGACTAGTCCTACTAAGTGGTACTAACAACACACACCTCACTAAAAAATAATATTTTGCTCCTCCTATTTTATTTAAATTTTTTAAGAATCCCATTCATTTCCTATGGGAAATTACTTTTTGCTCAATAGCTTCCGAGTTATAGGACCCAGAGGCCCCAGACCAATGTTGACCAGTCCTACTAAGTGGTACTAACAACACACACCTCACTAAAAAATAATATTTTGCTCCTCCTATTTTATTTAAATTTTTTAAGAATCCCATTCATTTCCTATGGGAAATTGCTTTTTGCTCAATAGCTTCCGAGTTATAGGACCCAGAGGCCCCAGACCAATGTTGACCTGTCCTACTAAGTGGTACTAACAACACACACCTCACTAAAAAATAATATTTTGCTCCTCCTATTTTATTTAAATTTTTTAAGAATCCCATTCATTTCCTATGGGAAATTGCTTTTTGCTCAATAGCTTCCGAGTTATAGGACCCAGAGGCCCCAGACCAATGTTGACCTGTCCTACTAAGTGGTACTAACAACACACACCTCACTAAAAAATAATATTTTGCTCCTCCTATTTTATTTAAATATTTTAAGAATCCCATTCATTTCCAATGGGAAATTGCTTTTTGCTCAATAGCTTCCGAGTTATGGGACCCAGAGGCCCCAGACCAATTTAGACCTGTCCTACTATGTGGTACTAACAACACACACCTCACTAAAAATTAATATTTTGCTCCTCCTATTTTATTTAAATATTTTAAGAATCCCATTAATTTCCTATGGAAAACGGCTTTTTGCTCAATAGCTTCCGAGTTATAGGACCCAGAGGCCCCAGACCAATGTTGACCTGTCCTACTAAGTGGTAATAACAACACACACCTCACTAAAAATTAATATTTTGCTCCTCCTATTTTATTTAAATTTTTTAAGAATCCCATTCATTTCCTATGGGAAATTGCTTTTTGCTCAATAGCTTCCGAGTTATAGGACCCAGAGGCCCCAGACCAATGTTGACCTGTCCTACTAAGTGGTACTAACAACACACACCTCACTAAAAATTAATATTTTGCTCCTCCTATTTTATTTAAATATTTTAAGAATCCCATTCATTTCCAATGGGAAATTGCTTTTTGCTCAATAGCTTCCGAGTTATGGGACCCAGAGGCCCCAGACCAATTTAGACCTGTCCTATTATGTGGTACTAACAACACACACCTCACTAAAAATTAATATTTTGCTCCTCCTATTTTATTTAAATATTTTAAGAATCCCATTCATTTCCTATGGAAAACGGCTTTTTGCTCAATAGCTTCCGAGTTATAGGACTCAGAGGCCCCAGACCAATGTGGACCTGTCCTACAATATGGTAGTAACAACACACACCTCACTAAAAATTAATATTTTGCACCTCCAATTTTATTTGAATATTTTAAGAATCCCATTCATTTCCTATGGAAAACGGCTTTTTGCTCAATAGCTTCCGAGTTATAGGACCCAGAGGCCCCAGACCAATGTTGACCTGTCCTACTAAGTGGTACTAACAACACACACCTCACTAAAAATTAATATTTTGCTCCTCCTATTTTATTTAAATATTTTAAGAATCCCATTCATTTCCAATGGGAAATTGCTTTTTGCTCAATAGCTTCCGAGTTATGGGACCCAGAGGCCCCAGACCAATTTAGACCTGTCCTATTATGTGGTACTAACAACACACACCTCACTAAAAATTAATATTTTGCTCCTCCTATTTTATTTAAATATTTTAAGAATCCCATTCATTTCCTATGGAAAACGGCTTTTTGCTCAATAGCTTCCGAGTTATAGGACTCAGAGGCCCCAGACCAATGTGGACCTGTCCTACAATATGGTAGTAACAACACACACCTCACTAAAAATTAATATTTTGCACCTCCAATTTTATTTGAATATTTTAAGAATCCCATTCATTTCCTATGGAAAACGGCTTTTTGCTCAATAGCTTCCGAGTTATAGGACCCAGAGGCCCCAGACCAATGTTGACCTGTCCTACTAAGTGGTACTAACAACACACACCTCACTAAAAATTAATATTTTGCTCCTCCTATTTTATTTAAATATTTTAAGAATCCCATTCATTTCCAATGGGAAATTGCTTTTTGCTCAATAGCTTCCGAGTTATGGGACCCAGAGGCCCCAGACCAATTTAGACCTGTCCTACTATGTGGTACTAACAACACACACCTCACTAAAAATTAATATTTTGCTCCTCCTATTTTATTTAAATATTTTAAGAATCCCATTAATTTCCTATGGAAAACGGCTTTTTGCTCAATAGCTTCCGAGTTATAGGACCCAGAGGCCCCAGACCAATGTTGACCTGTCCTACTAAGTGGTAATAACAACACACACCTCACTAAAAATTAATATTTTGCTCCTCCTATTTTATTTAAATTTTTTAAGAATCCCATTCATTTCCTATGGGAAATTGCTTTTTGCTCAATAGCTTCCGAGTTATAGGACCCAGAGGCCCCAGACCAATGTTGACCTGTCCTACTAAGTGGTACTAACAACACACACCTCACTAAAAATTAATATTTTGCTCCTCCTATTTTATTTAAATATTTTAAGAATCCCATTCATTTCCAATGGGAAATTGCTTTTTGCTCAATAGCTTCCGAGTTATGGGACCCAGAGGCCCAGACCAATTTAGACCTGTTCTACTATGTGGTACTAACAACACACACCTCACTAAAAATTAATATTTTGCTCCTCCTATTTTATTTAAATTTTTTAAGAATCCCATTCATTTCCTATGGGAAATTACTTTTTGCTCAATAGCTTCCGAGTTATAGGACCCAGAGGCCCCAGACCAATGTTGACCAGTCCTACTAAGTGGTACTAACAACACACACCTCACTAAAAAATAATATTTTGCTCCTCCTATTTTATTTAAATTTTTTAAGAATCCCATTCATTTCCTATGGGAAATTGCTTTTTGCTCAATAGCTTCCGAGTTATAGGACCCAGAGGCCCCAGACCAATGTTGACCTGTCCTACTAAGTGGTACTAACAACACACACCTCACTAAAAATTAATATTTTGCTCCTCCTATTTTATTTAAATATTTTAAGAATCCCATTCATTTCCAATGGGAAATTGCTTTTTGCTCAATAGCTTCCGAGTTATGGGACCCAGAGGCCCCAGACCAATTTAGACCTGTTCTACTATGTGGTACTAACAACACACACCTCACTAAAAATTAATATTTTGCTCCTCCTATTTTATTTAAATATTTTAAGAATCCCATTAATTTCCTATGGAAAACGGCTTTTTGCTCAATAGCTTCCGAGTTATGGGACCCAGAGGCCCCAGACCAATGTGGACCTGTCCTACAATATGGTAATAACAACACACACCTCACTAAAAATTAATATTTTGCACCTCCAATTTTATTTGAATATTTTAAGAATCCCATTCATTTCCTATGGAAAACGGCTTTTTGCTCAATAGCTTCCGAGTTATAGGACCCAGAGGCCCCAGACCAATGTTGACCTGTCCTACTAAGTGGTAATAACAACACACACCTCACTAAAAATTAATATTTTGCTCCTCCTATTTTATTTAAATTTTTTAAGAATCCCATTCATTTCCTATGGGAAATTGCTTTTTGCTCAATAGCTTCCGAGTTATAGGACCCAGAGGCCCCAGACCAATGTTGACCTGTCCTACTAAGTGGTACTAACAACACACACCTCACTAAAAATTAATATTTTGCTCCTCCTATTTTATTTAAATATTTTAAGAATCCCATTCATTTCCTATGGAAAACGGCTTTTTGCTCAATAGCTTCCGAGTTATGGGACCCAGAGGCCCCAAACCAATGTGGACCTGTCCTACAATGTGGTAATAACAACACACACCTCACTAAAAATTAATATTTTGCACCTCCAATTTTATTTGAATTTTTTAAAAATCCCATTCATTTCCTATGGAAAACGGCTTTTTGCTCAATAGCTTCTGAGTTAGGGGACCCAGAGGCCCCAGACCAATTTAGACATGTTCTACTATGTGGTACTAACAACACACACCTCACTAAAAAATAATATTTTGCTCCTCCTATTTTATTTAAATATTTTAAGAATCCCATTCATTTCCAATGGGAAATTGCTTTTTGCTCAATAGCTTCCGAGTTATGGGACCCAGAGGCCCCAGACCAATTTAGACCTGTTCTACTATGTGGTAATAACAACACACACCTCACTAAAAATTAATATTTTGCTCCTCCTATTTTATTTAAATATTTTAAGAATCCCATTCATTTCCTATGGGAAATTGCTTTTTGCTCAATAGCTTCCGAGTTATAGGACTCAGAGGCCCCAGACCAATGTTGACCTGTCCTAATATGTGGTACTTACAACACACACCTCACTAAAAATTAATATTTTGCACCTCCAATTTTAAAATGTTTGCCTCAGTGCAGGGGAGGTATGTTGAACATGTGATTCAACAAAGCCTGCCAATTGATGTACTTCAGAGAAACCTTCAAAGCTCTGTTAAGCTGGAAGATGACCCAGAAGAGCAATGGTGTAAGAGGGACACCTCTTCTGGCAGTTCAAAGCGCAAGTCAAAATATTTCAATCCTCCAAAAAACATTCCAAACCCCAAGACCAAGACCAAAAGCAAGAAGATCATAAAAGTGGAGCAGAATCAACGGGTTGAAGATGCACAAGTAAGTAATGTGACGTTTTTTTAAATGACAGGTGTGAGATAAAGGACATGAAATGAAAATGTTTTTTTTCCTCCTCATTGCCCTAGGTAGAGACAATGAGGATGCAATATAATTATTAATAGAACCTCACATTTCACATCGTACACTTAAACCATAGATCATAGACCTTAATTGCTACATGGATTTCAATGTTAATTCTGACTTTCAGTTAAACTTGCTGTGGAAAAAGAGGGGAACAGAGATAATTGTTGCAACCCTGCCATCCCAAGTGAAGGGTCGGAGCCTCTTCATCCACCACACTGATCTACGGTGTCTACGACCCCACCTGTGGTTGACAGGAGAGGTAGGCGTATTAAAAGCTCTTCCTCTCACTGCTAGTCTATCTGTCTTTCAATTTGTAGTCCTTCAAACTGATGTATTTGGAGGACTGAAGACCTCCATTAACTCACACACACACACACACACACACACACACACACACACACACACACACACACACACACACACACACACACACACACACACACACACACACACACACACACGTAATAATGTCAATGTGAAAAAGCATTAACATGCAAGCATTAATATATCCTATAAAGGGGGCTAACGTTCTGGAGCTAAGGAACAAGCTAGTACAGAACAATAGGCAGAGCAAGAAGTTTAGCCACGAGCTTGTTGTCTGCGTTTGTCCACAGTTGGAATAAAGACATCAGTTGAAGTACATTAAAACTGTGGTGATACCTTGGCACTTAAGGATATCACAACACGCACACACACACACACAGACAGGCAGGCAGATAGACAGACATACTATCCCTCTTTGTTATTACCTGTCTTTCTTTCTGTTGTACATGGAAAACCACTGAGATGAAGCCACCCCCCTCTGAGTGAGTGGTGATCTCATGATAAGCCAACAGTAGGCCATAACTTCGTTATTAATTTCAATGGCCAAAGAAACTAGTTTGTGTTCATATGGTGATGCTGTGTGCTGATGCTAATCAAACATTATTTTGTGTTTATCAGATAATTCAGGGATTGCTGCATCTCAGTGCCTTCACGTACAACGTGGTGGACACCATTTACCTAATGGATTATTACACCGCAGGTGTACTTTTATTTGGTGACAGAGCTACTACACGTCGCCACACTTTACCTAAGGTAATATGTTCAGTGTATGTTTGTGCATTTTACGGTATGTTGCGTGATGGGTAATTACTACAGTGCATGAAATAACTGTGATGAGAAGGTAACACTTTATTTGAAGGTATCTACATAAGAGTGACATGACTCTTGTCATGAACTTCGTCATGAAAACTTAACATACACAGAAAATCCACCTCTTTTTGACATGATGACATAATCATTATTACAATTAGATGAGCAAGGTTACAGACAAACTCTAGCACTTGGTTAGATAATTGTGTGACAGGATATGTCACAGAACTGGCTTTCATGAAACCACTATTACAGTATAATGAATACATTTTTTAGACCTCAAGTAAAGTGGTACCATTTTGATGTGTCATTTAGATGTCGTAAAGGATAAGTGCGCTTTAAGTGTTATTGCACACTCATTTCCTTTCTGCAACACATATTGTGCTGTTATATATACTATATTATACAACGGGTGGCTTGAATCCAGCGATCTGATTGGTTCCTAACTGTTGTATAATAAGCGTATACATAACTGCTATGACGCCCAATCATTTTGTGAAAGTTTGCATATCACTCCGCGCCTGGAAGTAGAAACAGTTACAAAGTAAAAAATATGTTGAATGATGGAGAGGGTGTAAATGTTGTTACTCCGGGAGTGAGCAAGGCGATGGAGAGACTAACGAAAGCTTAGGCACATGGCGAGTGAACTGCTCCATAGGATAAATTGCCGGCGTACCGCTCTAGCGGAGCCTTCTCTCGGAGGGACGCTAAAGTGTGTTGCATAGCGACCGTCGTGCATTTTGAAGGCAGCCAGGAGGGACTACTTTTTTGTATTCTTTAATAAAACAGCTACTTTGACTTTCTTGTTTGTTTTTTTATAGATCACTTCAGTCAGTAGTATGTGCTCATTATACCACTGTTAAGGGGCGTTGTTCGGACCGACGCGCAGCCACAGCCTGCCACAGCCTGTCGTGATCTATTGCTTAACTATACTTATCATAGGTGGACAGCTAACTAACATGTTCATAAAATCATCCTGAAACATTGTTTTTTTCATGCTGTAGGTAAACTTCGATAACTTTGACGGAATCCTGTCATTTGTCCACGTGAACAAAAATCACTGGAACATGCTGGTATGTTGATTCATTAATATTCATTCATTCAAATGTGGGTTTTCACATAGTGAAATAAAGTATTGCGGCGAGTATCAAGGTCATGGTCAAGGTTGCTTTATTCATACCCTTGGGTAAATTTGGTTTGCATGTGTATCGATCGCCACATGCAGCGATGGATACTCATCAACTTCTCAATACAGTATTTTTCCGAAACTGTACTTGGCTTATTATTTCATCCACTCAACTCATTTGGCGACTGTGAAATTGGCATAGGGAAACTTTGATTCTAAGTTTACTTTGACCCATCACCTTTTTTCTTGCTTTGCATGCACTCTCCCTGCTATTTCTGGGAATTGCATCTCTAGTTAAAGAATACCCTCTCTTTTTTCTCAGTACATTCATGCAAAGTCTGGTACTGTGTACCAAATGGATCCCTCACCAGCATCCTCTGAGCTTGAGGACTCTACCCATGCGGCTCAGAGACTACAGTAAATATTCAAGCTAGGATTCTAAACATTAAAATGTCAATCATGTTTACTTTTATTCTACAATGGCAGCTGTGGTGTTTTGAAGATATTTCCATATACCTTATAATTGAATACAAACTTTGCTAAATTGTATCTGTGGATGGAAAATGTTTTGGTAGCACTTAAAGAAAAGTATCACATTTCTTCAGGGAATACTTGAAGATTAGAAAACATCAGGGGAAAACTGACTGGGTGGATGTGAAGTGGAAAGGAGGAGTGATGCCCCACCCAGTGCAAATGGATGGTTGCAGCTGTGGTGTCATTGTTGTTGAAGTAAGTTGATATATGTAGCATAGAGGAAACATGATGTTTCTTTAATTTTTGTGATGATGGAGATAAGCTTACATTTGGGTGTTTCCACAGATATACAAGATGATTTCAAAGGATAAGTTCACTATTGTGTACTTTGAGCCCCCTTTCTCGGTTGGCTAGGATGAAATAGAATGGTTGACACTGAAATGTTGACGTTTGGTCCTGTCTCTGGGTATTTGGCTCATTTAGAATCGCCCCTGCCTGCTTCAGAATGGCTGCCTATGGGCATTTACGAACCATGAATGCCCATAGGCAACCATTTAGAAGCTGGCAGCAGTGATTCTAAAACCTCCCCACCAAGCATGTGTTGACAAATGGTTTAGTTTTCTATTAAAAGAGAAAGACAATCACTTTAATGTTGTTAATTCAGATGGCCAGAGCAGTGATGGAAGCCTTCCCTGAGTTCCCCAAAATGAACTTCTCAACAAAAAGGAGAGCCATGGAAGAGGCGAGGAGAGATATGGCTCTCCAAGTCCTTGAATCATCAGGTATACAATGCAGTATACATCTTTTTTTGAATAACTTAAAGGCATTCCAAATATATTCTGATTAAGGGCCCAATTTTGAGAATGATATGGTAACAGAATTGGTGAATGTGATTGGCGAATGCAATTTCCCTTAGCCACAGGCCTTGCCCATATCAGAGTCTCCACCGATTACCTCTTGCGGGTTTAAAAAAAGGCACATACCATTTGCCGATAAAATCCCCAAAATTGGGCCCTAAATATGTCATGCAAATACACTTTATTTCAGTCTTTGATGAGGAGACTTGTTCGATGTGTGGAGCTGACAAGCCCCCTGGACAAGCACCTCCCGTTACAGACTGGGTGAGTTGTTGTGAGCAGCACATACATTTTGTAACGTAATGTGACATACAGTGTTGGTAGTAACTAGTAACAAAGTTAATTAACAAAGATAATTCAATTTTGATAGCAATATGTAAAAAGGCCAAGAAAGTTGAAGGGGTTCAATGTTCACAGAAAACTTTCTTTGATTCAAACTTAACCTTTGCTATAATCTGCTGGTTTGGTGACCTGAGTCTAACAAACAAAAACAGGGTTTGTTCTACTCGGTCTATCCTCAGAACAACGAGAGGCAATGTTGATATTATGACCAAAAGGGGGCGTGCCTCCGTGAAATGCCGCAAGACAGCTGGGAGATGTAGCCTAGGCCTACACCTTACGACTCGTACGGCCAGTTCCATACAACTGGATCGCGGCATAACTGTCCTTCTCTTCCTTTCTTCAAAGCTCATCTCAAGACCTTTCTGTTTAACTTCTCTCCCACTCCAAACACATAGCTCTATCCTCTAGACTAGAGGCTCCCTTTGTTTAGTTTAGTTTTTCTCTTTTTTTGTATTGTTGTTTGTTTGTGGTTGTATTTTCATTTCCACTATGTGAAGTGACCTTGGGTTTGAGAAGGGAGCTATATAAATGGAAATTATTATTATCACTATTATTATTATTTACCTGTTTTGAAACCAAATTGCCCCGTAAGGACATTTCAGCTCAATTAAATTCACCTGGAGGGTCAGGTAACGCAAAAGTAACAAGTGACATAAGGCATTACTCCACACAAGTAACGTAATGAAGTAACTTCCCCAATGCTGGTGACATACCACTTAAGCCTAAGTGTCCTACCAAGTGACAAAGTCATGTACATGAATGAATCATTAATTGTTTTTTCAATTCAACAGATCCAGTGTGATAATTGTGACCGGTGGTTCCATAACCTTTGCGTGAACATGGACCAAAATAAGTTAAAGGAACTCAAGAAAAGGCAATGGCTGTGTGTTTTATGCCGATGACAAGGTTGAGGAAAATTGTGCCTCGTCCAAGTGCCAGGTTTTGTTTAGAAATGGGATTAAAAAAAACGTAAAAGGCGTGTTAACATCAGAAGATGTGGAAAGCATGAATGGGGAGGGGAGACACACACACACACACACACACACACACACACACACACACACACACACACACACACACACACACACACACACACACACACACACACACATTTCCATTTCATCTATTCTCTCTGGTTACAGCCATATACACTTTGATATTGGATCCCTTCCACTTACTTTAACCCTAGGCTATACCGTAAGGACTGAAGATCAATGCCTGATTACCAAAAGATTCTGTTGAGTCAGTGTATAAAACACAACAGCTGCGTTGATTGAGAAACGCTTTACACCAATACTGTGCATAGTCTGATTCATTGCCATGGATTGCAAGAAGGAAATATTACAGAAAGGTCTGAAGTTAAAATATAATTTGCAAGTTCACATAATGAAGTGGGAAAACAAATGAAGGTGTGTTTGATTAGTATATCATGAATGGAATTCTTAAAATATTTAAAGAAAATTGGAGGTGCAAAATATTAATTTTTAAGGAGGTGTGTGTTGTTATTACCATATTGTAGGACAGGTCCACATTGGTCTGGGGCCTCTGGGTCCCATAACTCGGAAGCTATTGAGCAAAAAGCAATTTCCCATAGGAAACTAATGGGATTCTTAAAATATTCAAATAAAATTGGAGGTGCAAAATATTAATTTTTAGTGAGGTGTGTGTTGTTATTACCATATTGTAGGACAGGTCCACATTGGTCTGGGGCCTCTGGGTCCCATAACTCGGAAGCTATTGAGCAAAAAGCCGTTTTCCATAGGAAATGAATGGGATTCTTAAAATATTTAAATAAAATAGGAGGAGCAAAATATTAATTTTTAGTGAGGTGTGTGTTGTTAGTACCACATAGTAGGACAGGTCAACATTGGTCTGGGGCCACTGGCTCCTATAACTCGGAAGCTATTGAGCAAAAAGCCGTTTTCCATAGGAAATGAATGGGATTTTTAAAAAATTCAAATAAAATTGGAGGTGCAAAATATTAATTTTTAGTGAGGTGTGTGTTGTAAGTACCACATAGTAGGACAGGTCAACATTGGTCTGGGGCCTCTGAGTCCTATAACTCGGAAGCTATTGAGCAAAAAGCAATTTCCCATAGGAAATGAATGGGATTCTTAAAATATTTAAACAAAATAGGAGGAGCAAAATATAAATTTTTAGTGAGGTGTGTGTTGTTATTACCACATAGTAGAACAGGTCTAAATTGGTCTGGGGCCTCTGGGTCCCATAACTCGGAAGCTATTGAGCAAAAAGCAATTTCCCATAGGAAATGAATGGGATTCTTAAAATATTTAAATAAAATAGGAGGAGCAAAATATTAATTTTTAGTGAGGTGTGTGTTGTTAGTACCACATAGTAGAACAGGTAAACATTGGTCTGGGGCCTCTGGGTCCTATAACTCGGAAGCTATTGAGCAAAAAGCAATTTCCCATAGGAAACTAATGGGATTCTTAAAATATTTAAATAAAATAGGAGGAGCAAAATATTAATTTTTAGTGAGGTGTGTGTTGTTAGTACCACATAGTAGGACAGGTCAACATTGGTCTGGGGCCACTGGCTCCTATAACTCGGAAGCTATTGAGCAAAAAGCAATTTCCCATAGGAAACTAATGGGATTCTTAAAATATTTAAATAAAATAGGAGGAGCAAAATATTAATTTTTAGTGAGGTGTGTGTTGTTAGTACCACATAGTAGAACAGGTAAACATTGGTCTGGGGCCTCTGGGTCCTATAACTCGGAAGCTATTGAGCAAAAAGCAATTTCCCATAGGAAATGAATGGGATTCTTAAAATATTTAAATAAAATAGGAGGAGCAAAATATTATTTTTTAGTGAGGTGTGTGTTGTTAGTACCACATAGTAGGACAGGTCAACATTGGTCTGGGGCCACTGGCTCCTATAACTCGGAAGCTATTGAGCAAAAAGCAATTTCCCATAGGAAACTAATGGGATTCTTAAAATATTTAAATAAAATAGGAGGAGCAAAATATTTATTTTTAGTGAGGTGTGTGTTGTTAGTACCACATAGTAGAACAGGTAAACATTGGTCTGGGGCCTCTGGGTCCTATAACTCGGAAGCTATTGAGCAAAAAGCCGTTTTCCATAGGAAATGAATGGGATTCTTAAAATATTTAAATAAAATAGGGGGAGCAAAATATTAATTTTTAGTGAGGTGTGTGTTGTTAGTACCACATAGTAGGACAGGTCAACATTGGTCTGGGGCCTCTGGGTCCTATAACTCGGAAGCTATTGAGCAAAAAGCCGTTTTCCATAGGAAACGAATGGGATTCTTAAAATATTTAAATAAAATAGGAGGAGCAAAATATTAATTTTTAGTGAGGTGTGTGTTGTTAGTACCACATAGTAGGACAGGTCAACATTGGTCTGGGGCCTCTGGGTCCTATAACTCGGAAGCTATTGAGCAAAAAGCAATTTCCCATAGGAAATGAATGGGATTCTTAAAATATTTAAATAAAATAGGAGGAGCAAAATATTAATTTTTAGTGAGGTGTGTGTTGTTAGTACCACATAGTAGAACAGGTAAACATTGGTCTGGGGCCTCTGGGTCCTATAACTCGGAAGCTATTGAGCAAAAAGCAATTTCCCATAGGAAACTAATGGGATTCTTAAAATATTTAAATAAAATAGGAGGAGCAAAATATTAATTTTTAGTGAGGTGTGTGTTGTTAGTACCACATAGTAGGACAGGTCAACATTGGTCTGGGGCCTCTGGGTCCTATAACTCGGAAGCTATTGAGCAAAAAGCAATTTCCCATAGGAAATGAATGGGATTCTTAAAATATTTAAATAAAATAGGAGGAGCAAAATATTAATTTTTAGTGAGGTGTGTGTTGTTAGTACCACATAGTAGAACAGGTAAACATTGGTCTGGGGCCTCTGGGTCCTATAACTCGGAAGCTATTGAGCAAAAAGCAATTTCCCATAGGAAACTAATGGGATTCTTAAAATATTTAAATAAAATAGGAGGAGCAAAATATTAATTTTTAGTGAGGTGTGTGTTGTTAGTACCACATAGTAGGACAGGTCAACATTGGTCTGGGGCCACTGGCTCCTATAACTCGGAAGCTATTGAGCAAAAAGCAATTTCCCATAGGAAACTAATGGGATTCTTAAAATATTTAAATAAAATAGGAGGAGCAAAATATTAATTTTTAGTGAGGTGTGTGTTGTTAGTACCACATAGTAGAACAGGTAAACATTGGTCTGGGGCCTCTGGGTCCTATAACTCGGAAGCTATTGAGCAAAAAGCAATTTCCCATAGGAAATGAATGGGATTCTTAAAATATTTAAATAAAATAGGAGGAGCAAAATATTATTTTTTAGTGAGGTGTGTGTTGTTAGTACCACATAGTAGGACAGGTCAACATTGGTCTGGGGCCACTGGCTCCTATAACTCGGAAGCTATTGAGCAAAAAGCAATTTCCCATAGGAAACTAATGGGATTCTTAAAATATTTAAATAAAATAGGAGGAGCAAAATATTTATTTTTAGTGAGGTGTGTGTTGTTAGTACCACATAGTAGAACAGGTAAACATTGGTCTGGGGCCTCTGGGTCCTATAACTCGGAAGCTATTGAGCAAAAAGCCGTTTTCCATAGGAAATGAATGGGATTCTTAAAATATTTAAATAAAATAGGGGGAGCAAAATATTAATTTTTAGTGAGGTGTGTGTTGTTAGTACCACATAGTAGGACAGGTCAACATTGGTCTGGGGCCTCTGGGTCCTATAACTCGGAAGCTATTGAGCAAAAAGCCGTTTTCCATAGGAAACGAATGGGATTCTTAAAATATTTAAATAAAATAGGAGGAGCAAAATATTAATTTTTAGTGAGGTGTGTGTTGTTAGTACCACATAGTAGGACAGGTCAACATTGGTCTGGGGCCTCTGGGTCCTATAACTCGGAAGCTATTGAGCAAAAAGCAATTTCCCATAGGAAATGAATGGGATTCTTAAAATATTTAAATAAAATAGGAGGAGCAAAATATTAATTTTTAGTGAGGTGTGTGTTGTTAGTACCACATAGTAGGACAGGTCAACATTGGTCTGGGGCCACTGGCTCCTATAACTCGGAAGCTATTGAGCAAAAAGCAATTTCCCATAGGAAACTAATGGGATTCTTAAAATATTTAAATAAAATAGGAGGAGCAAAATATTAATTTTTAGTGAGGTGTGTGTTGTTAGTACCACATAGTAGAACAGGTAAACATTGGTCTGGGGCCTCTGGGTCCTATAACTCGGAAGCTATTGAGCAAAAAGCAATTTCCCATAGGAAATGAATGGGATTCTTAAAATATTTAAATAAAATAGGAGGAGCAAAATATTATTTTTTAGTGAGGTGTGTGTTGTTAGTACCACATAGTAGGACAGGTCAACATTGGTCTGGGGCCACTGGCTCCTATAACTCGGAAGCTATTGAGCAAAAAGCAATTTCCCATAGGAAACTAATGGGATTCTTAAAATATTTAAATAAAATAGGAGGAGCAAAATATTTATTTTTAGTGAGGTGTGTGTTGTTAGTACCACATAGTAGAACAGGTAAACATTGGTCTGGGGCCTCTGGGTCCTATAACTCGGAAGCTATTGAGCAAAAAGCCGTTTTCCATAGGAAATGAATGGGATTCTTAAAATATTTAAATAAAATAGGGGGAGCAAAATATTAATTTTTAGTGAGGTGTGTGTTGTTAGTACCACATAGTAGGACAGGTCAACATTGGTCTGGGGCCTCTGGGTCCTATAACTCGGAAGCTATTGAGCAAAAAGCCGTTTTCCATAGGAAACGAATGGGATTCTTAAAATATTTAAATAAAATAGGAGGAGCAAAATATTAATTTTTAGTGAGGTGTGTGTTGTTAGTACCACATAGTAGGACAGGTCAACATTGGTCTGGGGCCTCTGGGTCCTATAACTCGGAAGCTATTGAGCAAAAAGCAATTTCCCATAGGAAATGAATGGGATTCTTAAAATATTTAAATAAAATAGGAGGAGCAAAATATTAATTTTTAGTGAGGTGTGTGTTGTTAGTACCACATAGTAGAACAGGTAAACATTGGTCTGGGGCCTCTGGGTCCTATAACTCGGAAGCTATTGAGCAAAAAGCAATTTCCCATAGGAAACTAATGGGATTCTTAAAATATTTAAATAAAATAGGAGGAGCAAAATATTAATTTTTAGTGAGGTGTGTGTTGTTAGTACCACATAGTAGGACAGGTCAACATTGGTCTGGGGCCACTGGCTCCTATAACTCGGAAGCTATTGAGCAAAAAGCAATTTCCCATAGGAAACTAATGGGATTCTTAAAATATTTAAATAAAATAGGAGGAGCAAAATATTAATTTTTAGTGAGGTGTGTGTTGTTAGTACCACATAGTAGAACAGGTAAACATTGGTCTGGGGCCTCTGGGTCCTATAACTCGGAAGCTATTGAGCAAAAAGCAATTTCCCATAGGAAATGAATGGCCGAATATCTGTCGAATATCCAACTTCAAACCAACTTCACCACGGTTGTAATAATAGGCTATATGTGGCACCTATCGATAAGCTACAATTAGGCTACAATGACTGGTCTGGTCCTGTTGAGAAGTTATCTCATTTTAATGAGATAGTATCTCATTATAATGAGATAGTATCTCAAAATAATGAGATACTATCTCAAAATAACGAGATACTATGTCAAAATAACGAGATACTATCTCAAAATAATGAGATACTTAACCTGCATTTTTTTTCTTTTACGTGGCGGAAACGGGCTTCCATAGATTGCAATATTGAATGGTAAATATAAATTAAAAAACACATACCCAAGTACTTTTCTGACTATTGTATCATATTTGTAAATGTCAGTTTTACATTTGGAGTGGTAGGGTGACAACTACAAGCTACTTATACGTTTTTAAGTTTGAGGGAAAGCTTCACGTTCATGTTAGCATGGGTAGCACTACTGACTTTAGTGGCTTAACCTTAACTTTTACCTTACATCTGTTCTGAAATCAAAGACGTTTCAAGTTGTTCATTTTTGCGCAACTGGACTATTGGATTTCCTTGATTTTGCTTTATTTCCGATTCACTTACCCGTGGTCAGAGGGCGATTGAGAAAGCAGAGTAGCAACAGTCCATTTAGCATTTAGTTTCCAGGCAACTTCTGATGAGGCAGGAGCTGACCACACAAACATGATACTTTTAAGACTAAGCCATGCACAAAGTACCACGTATATTAAAGAATAACAAATCATTACGCTTGGATGAATGAACTAGTAGCTTTTTAATTAAACAATGGGTGAGACAACAAGAATGTATGTGTCTGTATCCAACTTGAAAAACAAGAACAAAGTGAAGGAACAGGGATGAATATTGTAGATATAAGTGTTAACAAGAGAGGAATACGGTGAGGAAAGGAGACAATTAAAAAAGCAATACAAGTAAAATGGACCACTGGTTATAAAACCCTCAAGCAAATGCAGATTCAACTGCCTATCATCTGCACGCTGCAAAGGAGGATGCACCATCTAAAGCTGGACCCAGTGTTTGAGAGGCTGAGTGTTTAGAAAAAAAATCCTCTCCACATATATCGGGCTGAGGTTTGTGGAACCAAAAACAAGTGGGAACAAGGAGTAAGAACAACAAAGCAAACATACAGTAAGTGTGAATAAGAACAGCATACATACATATGTTCTTGTTCATACATCAGGCTAAGGTTCCGGATAGTAAAGTGCATCAGGTCGAAAGGAAGAACCACATTCGCAGCCGTCGCCGACGCCACCACTAGCCACCAGCAGTCGCCACCACCAACAGCCGTCGCCAGCACAAGCCGCCACCACTAGCAGCAGAAGGCAACCAAATCCTAATGATTTTACTCTTGTGTACCAAAATAATGTATTAAAGGAATTCTAATTCTGATTCTGATTCAGTGTAATCAGGGGCGGATCTAAAATATTCATGGGGTGGCAAGAGGGGGGCAGGAGATTTTGAGGGGTGGCA
This sequence comes from Gadus morhua, assembly GCF_902167405.1. Taxonomy (NCBI): domain Eukaryota; kingdom Metazoa; phylum Chordata; class Actinopteri; order Gadiformes; family Gadidae; genus Gadus; species Gadus morhua. Next base: position 5,492,952 of record NC_044054.1, read on the forward strand.
CCCTGTGGCAGAAGTATATACAGTATGCCGATTTAATTAAAGCCATATCAATCAATATTTACTTGGAAAGCCCCCACATTTAGATATTTTGACTCGATAACATTATACTTAATTTATTGTGGGATGAGTAAAGCCTTACATTTAAACATAAAAGGTTTCAGACAAAATTTAATAAATTATTACTGAATAATTACAAAATCAACCTGCCTTACAACAAACACCTGCACTATTACACCAGCAGGGGGCATGGGGCTAAAAATATATGCAAAGAGAGCTGCAATATGTACTTTAGTTAACAATAACTCTTTGGTATTTGTCCATGAGATATTCCTATCAGATGTCAATCATCAGTCCAACTTGAGTGCAAATATCACTTTATTCACCGATTTCAATAATTTACATACAATATAGATATACAACCATTAATATAAATATTGTGTGGCATTTTCCCATGTTTGGTCACAAACAGTACCTGTTAAATACATCAGTACAATCGGTGGAACTGGAAAACAACAGAAAGAAAGTGCCACAGTTCAAAAGTAGGTTCTACATGTAGTTTTAATATTTTTAATATTAATATCTTATGGCTGAATAATGCCATAAGAATCTGAAAATGTTCATTATTATGACAGCATGAAAAATAAGGCTTTGTCATCATTTATTAGGCTCAGTGGTTAGCAGAACATGACGTTGGCATGCCTACAGGAGCTGAATGCGGCGATTACCATGTTGTTCAGCAAAACGCCTCACAAACTTGGGGGGCAATATTTCGTGACAATATAATGTGTCACGTTAAAATTGTACTGGGGGCGAAAATTGTACCGGGTACGTAATCAGTTGTCCGTTGCCAGGCAACGGACAACAGATTACGTAAGGGGTTGTCCGTTGCCAGGCAGGTTTCAATCGCGCTCATGTTGCCGAAGACGAAATAATAAAATACAGATAACGGATCGCTAGATAACACTTGTTTTTACTTTATATTTGTATTGCATTTAATTGTTTAATCGAATTCAGCTAGTAAACTGAGTGTTTAATGTGTATCATAGTCTAGCTAGCTTGTGTTAATTTAATTTCCTTAATTTAATTTAGAGAATAGATTATAGGTAATAGATAGATAGATAATAGATAGATAGATGGGTAGACAGGTGAGCAGGCATTTACTAACTGGTAAATGTTTTTTATTATTATTATTCACGTTATCCCCATAACATTTAGCTATTACTGTGTAGGGAAATAGATAAGTACAATGCAATACAATACAAATATGAAGTTAGGAACGCTAATAAATGTAATTTGTAAAATAAGTGTTATCTGTCTTGTCGCGCTCAATGAACGAGTTTGCGAATGTTCAAGAACCTTCCCACGTCATTCGACGCGACGCGATCGTCTGTTGCCAGGCAGGTTTGGAATGGATTACTATATGGATGACGTAGGCCGGTACAATTTTCGCCCCAGGTACAATTTTAACGTGACAGCTGCATTCACTTGCAGTCGGTCATTTGAAACTCACAAGTAAATGTCTTGTAAAAGCAAAAAAAAAGAATTTGGCGCTGCCAACTGGGGTTGCAGCTGGGGTTCCAAGGCTTTTTTTTTAGGGTGGCAGTTGCCACCATGGTTGCCACCCCATGCCACCCCAGTAGATCCGCCCCTGAAATAGTTGTGTGAACCACACATAATGAACCCCTGAGATATCCAATAAAGACGCTATAATACAGCATCAAAATGTGCTCCCCTCGATATTTAATATGCTGATAATATAAATACATTGGCGGAACACCGGAATGAATGAAACGATTTCCTTGGTGAAACACATGTGCAGGACCGCACGACGGACAGTAGATGGTAATGTCGCCCTCGGTTCAATTATATTCGAGGGCGACTCTTTAGCCTCGTTGTATCTCATGTCAACAAGGTATTTATAAAGTGTTTGTGTATCGTGGGTAACAATAGTGCTTTTAATTGTATTATTATTATCACGTTTTACATGTTTTTACACATCTATATATTTTTTTATGTTTTACATTCTATTTCGTATTAGCCTACTATGATCAATTCGTATGGACGTCTCAGTTTACCGCTGTAACGTTAGATTTTTATGCAAAAAGCAAAACACGATTGACTACATCTGTCTATAAAATATTGATACATAGGCTATTGGCCCATATGTACCATATCAAATTAGGTTTGACTATCGCAATCATTTGTATAATTAAGCAATAGATCACGCCAGGCTGTGGTATGTGCTCACACTGTTAAGGGGCGTTGTCCGGCCCCGACGCGCAGCGGAGGGCCGGCGACCCCTTCACAGTGGTATAATGAGCACATGCCACTGACTGAAGTGATCTATTGCTTTTATACAACGGTTACTATTATGGCGAAACAAAAGTCATAGACACACACTACATTTAAAAAGAAACCAAGAAAGTCAAAATAGCCGTTTAATTAAAGAATACAAAAAAGTAGTCCCTCCTGGCTGCCGCTATGCATCGACGGTCGCTATGCAACACACTTTAGCGTCCCTCCGAGAGAAGGCTCCGATAGAGCGGTTCGCCGGCAATTTATCCTATGGAGCAGTTCACTCGCCGTGTGCCTAAGCTTTCGTTAGTCTCTCCATCGCCTTGCTCACTCCCGGAGTAACAACATTTACACGCTCTCCATCATCCAACATATGTTTTACTTTGTAACTGTTTCTACTTCCAGGCGCGGAGGTATATGCAAACTTTCACAAAATGATCGGGCGTCATAGCAGTCATGTATACGCTCATTATACAACAGTTGGGAACCAATCAGATCGCTGGATTTAGGTCCCCCGTTGTATAATTGTCGATAATATCTTGTATTTTTAATCCGTATAATTAAACTGAATTCAACTTACTTCACCATAATTCATAATTACACTATCATAAATTACTATAATAAACAAGTCTTCCTCGGCCTAATATAACTCAGTTCGTATTGGTTGACCTCACACCCGTCGAAGATTTATTTGCGACTTAAATCTCGGCGGGGGTGGAACCGGATGTCCGAGTTGGAGAGGAAGCGGATCAGGGTGGAGTAGTGGCGTGCTAGTGGCGGTGTTTCCAAATTGTTTATTACTTCAAGTTGTTGGCTTCAGAACAACGGCTAAAGGAGATTTCTGAATTGGTTGATTTTGGGTTGTTCAGCTTGGGTGTTGTGGGGATCTGTTTGTAGGGATATTTCCCGACGGCCTGTATAGGTCCGGGAACGATATCCCTGCACGGGTCTGTGCAAACTCAGCTGTTCGATCTGACGATCGGGTGCTGAGTTGGGGATTGCCTAAATCAGAGTCGGCCCATGCCGACGGGAGCGGAATGGGATGGGGGTGGGGGGGAAAGGAGTACAGTGGGCGGGGATAGACTCAAAAGGAAAGAGAGAGGATATCATTCTCCAGACAGTGATGTGGATAATTCACAGGCAAAAGCAATGAGACCAGACCAAAAAAGTGATGATGGGTTTAAGGTTCTGATCAAAGTGAAGGGAGGTGTTTGGGTTTTCTGCTGCTAGTCCCCTTAAATTGACTAATGAATTAAAAAAAGAGATAGGTGATGTAATGCATGCCTCTATTCTGCAAAATGGGATGATTTCTATCATCTGCAAGTCTGCAAGGCAACAAGACAAGGTGCTTAATATAAAAAATGTGCTGGGTAAGGGAGTGGAGGTGTTCAAGCCACGGATTAGTACAGGGGTTAAAGGAGTTGTGTATAATGTGTCCTTGGAAGTGTCTGAGCAAGAGTTGTTATCTTGTCTGAAGGGGGCTGATGTCATAGCTGCAAAGCGCATGGGGAAGGGTGAGAATGGAAGAGGGACTGCTCCTATCCTTACCTTTAAAGATGATGTGGTTCCCAAGAGAGTCATGTTGGGATACATGAGTTACCCAGTGAGAGAGTATGAAAGACCTCCTCTGAGATGCTTTAAGTGCCAGAGATATGGCCATGTGGCAGCTGTGTGTAGAGGAAAGCAAAGGTGTAGACGATGTAGCAAGGATCATGATGGAAAAGAGTGCAAGGAACCTGTGAAGTGTTGTAACTGTGGGGGTGATCACCTGGCTTCCTTCAGGGGGTGTCAAAACTATGTCAAAGCAGAAAATGTTGAAAGAATAAAGAAGGAAAACAAAATATCTTATGCAGAGGCAGCCAGAAGGGTGGAGGAGAGCAGGGTGGGCAGTCAAAGTCAAAGTACGGCTGTCGCAAGATATGTTGCAAAGGGGCATGCTATAGCTGTAAATGATGATTCAGTTTTGATAAGCAAGAAAGGGCTACTGGCATTCATGGTTGAAGCAATGTGGAGGGTTAAATTGGTGGCAAAGAAAAAATCAGATGTGGCGCGAGAAATTGCTTCTGCTGCAGAAAGGCTGCTAGGTTTCAAGGGAATAAATCCTAAGGAAATATGGGAGTTTACCTATTTTCAGGAGAGTGAAGATCAAAGGTCAAATGGAGGTCAACATCCAAGCTTGGATGATAATGAGGAAGAGGAAATGGAAAGTACATATGGGGATTCTGATGGGGATTAGTGTCCTTTGTGTTATGTTTTATTTAATGCAGTGGAATGCCAGGAGTCTGGTTGCAAATGGGCAAGAGTTTAAACAAATGTTGGATGGGCTTGAGGAAAAGCCAGAATTAATTTGCATTAAGGGAGACTTGGTTGAAACCAAGACTGGATTTTAGAATTCCGGGATATAAGTGTTAAAGGAGGGATCGAGAGAGTACGGCAGTAGGGGGTTGTGCAACTTTTATTACGAATGGAGTTCAATATAGAAGAATGGAGATGGATACAGTGTTGGAATGTGTTGTCATAGAAGTGTGGACTGACCGGGGGAAAATCTCCATTGTTAATTTGTATAACCCCTGCATCAAGTTGGAGGAGATTCATTTTCAGGAAATCTTGGATAGGATTAGTGAACCAATGGTGTGGGTTGGGGATTTTAATGCACATAATGAGCTGTGGGGAAGCAAGAAGAGAAATAGTAATGGGAAAATTGTAGAAGAGTTTATAGACAAAAACCAGCTAGTTAAATGATGGTCGACCTACATGGTTCAGAACAAGTCGGACAGGGTTTTCCTCCATAGATATTACAATTGCTTCAGCAGAGTTGGCATTAATTAGTAGGTGGGAGACAATGGATCTGTATACAATGGGAAGCGATCATGTACCAATCATTTGCAAATTTGGTAGATGTTTAATTGAGGAACCAGTCAATCTGTCCTTGAGGCTTAATTATAAAAGGGCTAGTTGGATCAAGTTTGAGGAGGATGTAAATATGGGTTTATCATTAATAAGTAGTGAGAAAGGGGTGGATGAGTGGAATAATTCTTTAACTAAGGTAATCTGGTCAGTTGCAGTACAGAATATTCCTAAGAAAAAAATTCCTATAAGAGGATCAATGGTTCCATGGTGGAGCGAAGAATGTAATGATGCAGTCCGAGCTAGAAATAGGGCCTATAAAAGGTTGAGGAAACGTCTATTAGAGAGCTATGCTATTGAGTATAAGAGACGTAGAGCTAAGGCTAGACGTGTCATCAAGGAGGCAAAGAAGCAAAGTTGGAGACTTTTTTGTTGTAAATTAGGACCGGATACGCCCATAAAAAAGATTTGGAGTCTTGTTCATAGAATGACGGGGGTTTTTCAGCAGATATCAGTCCCGGTCCTTCACTGTGATGGAATAGTAGCTATTAATAACAAAGAAAAAGCAAATATGTTAGTTAAGCAATTCCATAAAGTACATAGCTCTAACAATGTAACTGATGTAAATAGAAGTAGGCGATGTGAAATATTGGGAAAACACATGAATAAACTGCAAATTAACTATGATAATTATGATGATCTAATTTTCGTCCGCTTATCCGGGGTCGGGTCGCGGGGGGAGCAGCTCAAGCAGGGGGCCCCAGACTTCCCTTTCCCGGGCCAGATTGACCAACTCTGACGGGGGGATCCCGAGGCGTTCCCAGGCCAGTGTTGAGGCCATCTCATGAGATGAGATGAGAATTATGATGATGTCAATATGTTTTTCTCACTAGGAGAGTTACAAAAAGCAATCGATCAGGGAAAAGATACCTCTCCAGGTAGGGATGGATTGGGATATCAATTATTTAAACAGTCCGGGGACCTTATGGGGGAGGAAATGCTTGCCCTAATTAATAATGTGTGGGAGGGTGGGTGTCTGCCTAAAGAATGGAAACATGCTGTAATTATTCCAATTGTAAAACCTGGAAAGCAAGCGGATAGCCCTAGTTCCTATAGACCAATTGCCTTGACTTCTGTCTTGTGCAAAATAATGGAACGTATGATAACGGATAGACTTGTGGATAAGCTGGAGAAAGGTGGGTTTTTTGGGACTCATCAGAGTGGATTTAGGCAGGGAAGGTCGACAATGGATGCTGTTTTAAGTTTAGATATGGACATAAAGAAAGTTATGGCAAATAAGGAAGCAGTAGTAGCGGTCTTTCTCGATATTGAAAAAGCATATGACATGCTATGGAAGGAAGGGTTACAGATTGCACTATATGATGCTGGAATCAGAGGGAGAATGTTTAACTGGATCAAGAATTTTTTATGTAACCGGTCAATTCAAGTGAGGATTGGAAGTGAACTATCAGATGACTTTGAGGTGGAGAATGGAACCCCTCAAGGAAGTGTGATAAGTCTGGTTCTTTTTAATATAATAGTGAATGGCATGTTTAGTAGAGTGGGGAGAGGATTTGGTTTCTCATTATTCGCAGATGATGGGGCTATCTGGAAGCGAGGGAGGAACCTCCCCTATCTGTTTAATCAAATTCAAGGTGCTTTGGAGAAAGTGACTGAGTGGGCCAATGACTGGGGTTTTAAAATTTCTACAGAAAAAACTAAGTGTATGGTGTTTGGAAATAAGAAAAAGATGCCATCACAGACAATTAAATTGTACAACAACAATCTTGAGAAAGTCAAGTATTTTAAGTTTCTAGGAATGTGGTTGGACGAAAGAATGACAGGGAAAAAGCATATTGAGCTGGTAGCTTTGAAGTGTGGGAAAATAAATAATGTCCTTAGGTGTGTGGCTGGTTCAGACTGGGGGGCTGATAGAGAATCAATGATGATGATTTGCAGAGCAATGATAAGATCAGCAATTGATTATGGATGCATGGTTTATGGATCAGCAGCTCTTTCAGTGTTAAACAAATTAGACATGGTCCAAGCAAAAGCCTTAAGAGTGTGCTGTGGAGCATTCTGTACAACTCCAATAGCAGCATTACTAATAGAAATGGGTGAGATGCCGCTAGTATTAAGAAGATATAAACTTGGCTTGAAATATCTAATGAAGCTTAAAGGACATAGGGAAGTGTTACCAACAAAATACCTACTCAGTGATCATTGGGAGTTTATGGGAATAAGAAAAACTAAAACTAACTTTGCAGAAAATCTTAAATCTGTGGCACAGGAAATTGGTATTAGGGATGTTAGTGTTTGTTCTCCAGTGTGTCGCTCAGTTGCTCCGTCATGGCTGATCCCAGTTCCCAGTGTTGACCTAAAGTTTATGAGTATAAGCAAATCAAGGATATCAGAGTGTGTGGTAAACGAGATAGAAGTCTGGCAGCAACAAGTATGGGGAGACCATCTACTAATTTACACTGATGGGTCAAAGGAGCATGAGAGTGGTAAAGTAGCAGTGGGTATTAGCATTCCTGAAATCGGGTACAGAATAGGGTATTGAATCTCAGATCATATGTCAGTATTCACAGCAGAGATGGTAGCAGTCGTATGGGCCTTAAGATGGGTGGAGGATAATAAACAGGGGTATTCAATAATATGTAGTGATTCAGCTGCAGCTTTAATTTCAATAAAAGAAGGAAAATCCAAGTCCAGACCGGATTTAATTGTGGAAATACTACAGTCTGTGTTCAGAATTTACAAGGCGGGGAGGGAGGTGGGGTTTCTCTGGGTGCCGGCTCATGTGGGTGTGGAAGGGAACGAGGAGGCGGATGAGGAGGCAAAGAAGGCGGTGAAGGAGGAAACAGTGCAAATTAATTTGCAATATGGGGCACCCCAGTATATGGAAAAAATAAACAGGGCTCTAAAAGAAAGGTGGCAAAAATCTTGGGAGAAGGAAAGGAAGGGAAGGGCGTACTTTTCAATACAGGAAAATGTAAATAAAGATAGGTGCACTTTTAGGTGCATAAGAAAAGATGATGTAGCAATCACAAGACTGAGGCTTGGACACTGTGGGCTGAGGAGTGGGCTGGCTCTGATTGGCAAACACCTAGATGGCAGGTGTGAGTGTGGAGAAAGAGAGACTGTAAAACATGTACTTCTCCAGTGTGGGCGCTATTCCAGGCAAAGGAGGACTCTGTACCGGAGGCTTGGATCAGCTGCGGAATCAGTTTTTAATATGCGCACCCTTTTAAATCTGGATTCAGTGGATAAAACAAAGGAATTGATGGACTACCTTCACATCATTGGAGTATATAAAAGGATTTAAAGTTTAGGGGGAAATAACAAACAGTGGGGGGCAGTAATACGCCATAGCTGCGTCAAGCCTGCCTAAATAAAAGAAGAAGAAGAAGAAGAAGACCTCACAGCCGGGGTACCGGCTGTTGGTGCAGCGTGATTGGTCAACCCCACGTGACTCCCATGCGTCTCACAAAACGTGCGACCCAATTGGTCTATCCGTCACAAGCCCTCAGACAGCTGGACTTCTCGTATTCGTGACGACGCTGAATTGAAGAAGCCTAAAAAGGTCTTTAAACTCTACTGCTATCATGATCAACTGGAAGGTATGTAGATATAACGACGCAAACACGTATTGTTTTTAGTATATAGTGAACGATTTGATTGAAAGTGACACGCAATGTCTATTTTGGTGTCTTTAGCTGTAGCTTTAAGCGCTAGCCTGCGTTTATAAGGATGTTGCGCTCCACTTGCACATTCGACTTGTGTTAGTTAACGCGTAGATTTTACCAAACTGTTTCATATTTGCGATAAACTATTTGTTCTGATGTTGTCTGAGTATGGTATGATTGTCAGGAGTCGCATTTGCAAGGAAAATAAACAATCACCATGAATTATAATGATTAGGTAGCCATTTCTGTCGGACCATAAATGGGCCATAACAATCTGAACTTCCGGCCATGGAAAGCAGCGGATTATGAATTAATCATAATAATGTAATAGTTATTACTAGTTTGGCTCTAGTCAGTCATTGAGTTGGTGTGTTTTAGTGATTGATGGTAACGCAACCAAATATCATGTTCCTGCAGCTGTCCTCTCACTCTGTCACACACGTGCACACTCGTACACTATGACACACACACACACACACACACACACACACACACACACACTTGTACACTGTCACACACACTCTGACACACTCCTACACTGTCTCACACACACACTCTTACACTAAGGCACACACACAAACTCTGTCTCTCACACAAACACCCACACACACTCTTACACTGTCTCACACACGCACACACCACTCTTACACTCGTACACTATGTCTCTCACACACACACACACACACTCGTACACTATGTCACACACCCACACTGGTACACTATGTCACACACACTCGTACACAATTTCCCAAACACATACACTGTAACACACACAAACACGCACTCGTACAGTATGTCACACACGCACTCGTACACTATGACACACTCGTACACTGACACACACACACACATACTCGTACACTGACAAACACACACACAGTGTCTAAATTAGCCTCCCCATTCCTGGACCCCATTGATGCGGACACACAGCTGTCATAGGCTCTGCTGGTCCGCATGGACAAGGTGGGGGGGAGAGACAACCTTAACCCCCCCCCCGTAGAAATTTCTCTTCCTTGTGGACTCGGGTCTATTTATAGATGTGACAGTAAGGGGCCGAGGTTGGGAGAAGGTTCCAGAAAGGATTATGTCTGGCTAGGTTTGGGGTGGATGGACAAACACACACAGGGCTCCAGAGTGCGACCTATTAGGTCGCATATGCGACCTAATTTCTTAAGGTGCGAGTTAAAATTGAATGAGGTCGCTCCGGTGCTACTTGCAGGAGGACGATTGAAGAAAAAATATTTTATTTTTTATTTTTTTCTCTCTCCCGCGGTTGTGGTTGATAATAAAATCGTACTTTCTGGCTCATTCCTAAGAGTCCACTACTCTCTCTCGCTCCCTGTCTCTGCCTGCCTGTCTGCACCTTTTACAGTCTATGGTCTGCAACCTACACGTGCACAGTCTTGCTGCACACGCAGCACGTACAAAAAAGTAAACAAAGCAGATACAATATGAAGCGGTCGATAGTCGATTATTTTAAGAAAAAAAATGTGCCAGAGGAAACGAATGATGCTGTTGTTTAGTGGTGCAACGGTTCACGGGTTTCCCATGATCCGTACGGATCAACCGTCGCGGTTCGGGACGCAAGTGATCCGCGGATCGACTGAAATCACTTTTTTTTTTTTTTTTTTTAATTGTGTTAGCAACAATTTGCCAAATAAAACACGACAAACTGTATTTCGCTACCATACTTGATGAAAAAAAAAAAAGAAGATGAGGATGTCTGCATTGTCTTGGGAGAGTGTAGTCTCTAAACTCTCCCCAGGCAATGCAGACATCCTGAATTTAAAGTTTTAAATCCAGAGTTAGGGATTATTTACTATCCATGTTAAAAAGAAGGAAGAATACCTCAGATTGCATTTTTTTTTTAATATTGACTATGCTTAAAGGAAGCAGGATTATTACCACATTTTTTACTTTATTTTGTTTTTACACATTAAAAGATTTTATTTAAAGTCACATTTGTCTCGTTATCTTTTTTGCTGTTGTTGATCCGAAAATGATCCGACCCGTGACTCAAAAACCGGGACACGATCCGAACCGTGAGTTTTGTGATCGATTGCACCCCTACTGTTGTTGGTGGTGGTGGAGAAGGGTTAGCAGAGGAAGCGACAAGAATCTCAGATTCTTCTTCTGAAGACGACAGTGACAGGTTGGCGGAAAAGGATCTACACAATTCAAAGTTCAGTCATTACAATTACACAACGAAAGCCAAAAGCACAAGACGTGCAGGGACCGCTGCATCACACGAAGCTCCCAGCCCCTCCCCACCTCATTTAATTGGATAGATGAGAGCAATCGCTCTGCGGAGAATGAAGAAATGATCATCAAGTTTAACACCGCCTACAACATCACTAAAGAGGAACTCCCGTTCACAAAAAAAGAAAAATATGGGGCTACCTAATTTGTTTTGGTGCTACTAAATGACAAGCTAGGTAGCACCAGTGTTACCTGTGAAAAAAGTTAGTCTGGAGCCCTGAACACACACCTAGCCAAATGACACACACGCCTTTCAAAATGACGCACACAAACTCAAACCTAGTTCAATGTAATTTGGCCAAATTACACACACACCTGGCTCAGTGATGCGCGCGCACACACACACACACTCGCACATAAATACACACACAAACCCCTTGCACACCCACACACACACACACCTGCATTTACAAAAGAAATGTACAACATTTACAAAATAAATTACAAGAAGTTAAGTTGCCATGGATTGTCATTCTGGGGATCCCTTCCCCAAAAGGAATCATCATCCTCCTCCCCCTTCCTTTCCCTCTCCCCCCCAGGCCCTGGACAACGTGCCCCTCCTCTTCTACATCCTGGCGCTGAAGACCCTGGTGCTCTGCCTGGGCTTCGCTGCCGTCAAGATCTACCAGAGCAAGAAGGAGGAGAAGGCCCTGAAGCTCCAGCAGGAGGAACGGCGCAGGCTGGCCCAGAAGACCCAGGAGCTCATCGACAACAAGAAGGACGACTGAGGGAGGAAGCGGAACGTTAACGGTGGGTTACACTTTAAAGGGGTGATGCTTTACCACCAGGTGTGAGTGTGATTGGCCGTTACACGCCCACTTTTGACGGCTTGCAACGACGTGTGCATATGAAAGAGTAATACCGCGTTTCCACTGCAGGGTGCGGTTCGGTTCGCAAAGCTGCGGTACGGATTGCGTTTCCACCGCCAAAAGTGGGCGTGAGCCGTACTCGTTTTGCCCCCTTTTTCCGTACTCCTCCGTTGGGGTACTGAAATCGAGACGAGACGCCTGAAAGGGTACCGGAAAATTCGAGCTACACACCCCCTCCGTTGATTGGTCGACAGAACCGTCACTTCCGGGCGACGTGGGGATAAAAACAAACAAACTAGCCTTGAGGTATTATTCTTTACAATGAACATGTCGCGTAAAACGCTTCCTTGGGCGAACAAGGAGGTGGAGACGTTCCTCTGCATTCTTGGGGAGGAAGACGTTGTTTACGATGTTTACGTAGCTGCTGCGGCGATCGACATCCGGCCTACCATAAAGGGTACTGTCGGCGGTGGAAACGCGACCCCGGAACTGAGCTGGGCTATACCGCCCCCTCCCTCTCGGACTGAGGCGAACCGAACCGTACCGCACCCTGCAGTGGAAACGCGGCATTAGTGTGTAAGAGTGACATTGTGTGCGAGCGTGTGTGACAGTTTACTGTGTGTGTGTGTTTGTGCGACATTGTGTGTGTCTTACATCGTCTGCGAGTGTGAAAGAGTGCATGTGTGTGTCTGTGACATAATGCATATGTGCAGAGTGCGCATGTGTGTGTATGACACTGCACCTGGTGGCGTAATAGGACCCCTTTAACGTCTTGACCGTCTACTTGTCACTCAGGAGCCACTCTTGGGGGCCGGAGCCGTTAACAGTGGCACCCGCCTAGGATCCATACTCCAGCGATCCGCTGCAGACCTGAGATCAAGCCCAAGTCTTTCGACAGATGTGGATCAGTTAGCTTTCTTCTGGATTGTTCTAGAACCAGTCAAGGAACGTTTCGACATTTCGTTTCGACACCACTTTAAGAAGGACCAAAACACTTTATTTTGGGCCTTTCTTAAAGTTCGACCATCAACCGCTGAACAGCGGTTTTTCGCGATGAAGGCATTTACGGTTTTAAGAACGATTTTAAAAAAGAAAACGATCGGAGAACGGTTTTGTCGTGATGTCTGCCTTCCTTAAAGTTGCGTCTGGAATGGGCAACGTTTTATAAAAAGGGATAATTTTAACAAGTTATCTTGCATGCATGTGTGCGTTCTCTGGAAACAGCAGTGCATCGATTTCCTGTTGCTGGTTTTGATACTGTAAATACTTATTTTGTGAAAATAGGATTATAAGCTTTCAAAATGTGTGTTGTACTGGTTGATTACTTTTTTCTTAGGTTTGCTACAAACATTAATATAACCCAGTATGCATGTGCAAAATTTTGTATTTTGCATATTGTTGCATCAATAACTTCACCTCTAAAATGTTGTTTGTCATCTTCACTGTGGGTTTAGACCCTAAACTGTTGCCAAGTGTTCTCCCATTTGTCAATAAAAAAACTATAGTTTAGTAAATGGTTGTCGTTTACTTTCTTTGTATACATGTCAGGTAAGCAATTCAAATAAACAGTAAAACATTGTTGTACAAGATACAGTGAATGCAGAATATGTGGAAGGCAAATGATAGCTTAACGATGTAAAATATTTTGAATTGCTGGATCTATTCCCTGTAAACTTTTGCATACTTAGATCTTTACTTCAGAGTAGAGCACAGCTTCAATATTTTGACATGCAATATAGAATGTAACGACCCAAAGCAGGCAAAAACACACGCGCACAAACCTAAACCTAGCTCAATGATGGACACATACTTGGCAAATAATCAGACCTTTTTCTTTAAAATGATAAACGACAATTAGAACCAGAACACAAGGACTATTCACCACGGCAACGAGACAAACCACAGCCACACGTACAGTCGAGTTTGATAAGTCAAGTATTTATTCAATGAAAAAATCCGAAAAACAAATCAGTTTAAATAACAGCTGTGCTGAAGGTAAATGAACCGATCCAACCTGATGTGTGTGGGGAGGGGGGTCTTTCACGCTGTTGTCACATGCTTTTTCACAGTACCATCCCGGGGTGGGTGGGGGGGGGCTGAAAACTTCTGATGCCCCAGTGTTCTAACAGTGAAATCGCTTCCAGACACAATAATGTCCACCCCCTCTTCCAACCATGAACACAGTGGTTGTCGAACCGTAAAATATTCAATTTTCCCCCCACCCTAAGTCAAAACAAAAGTAAGTAGAACTTAAACATTGGCCAAAGTCGTATTTCTTTTGCGTTTAGCTCGATGAAGTCTTTGTGCCCGTAGCTTTTTTTAAAGGTGACATACTATAACACAAAGTGTGAGTGAGATTAGCCGTTACAAGCCGTTTAAAAAAATCGCTTGATAGATCAGTCTATAAGCCTCATAGACTGTATGAGCAGTGGACTGTAGCAAATATTGCTTATCTATCCGTCATACATCTAATTGGACACGCCGACACTTGATTTCAGAAGAGGCAGATTTTTCAAATGGCTTGTAACGGCTAATCACACTCACAACAGTGGAATACAAACAACACCGTTTCATAAATAAGTATTTTATTACGGGCGGCGTTTAGTAAATGTAGCACTCTGTAACAAAAGTAATCTACATTCAAATCGTTAGCAAATTGTTTATTTCTTTCCACTTTATACAATCGTGCTAATTTGTTTTATTTTGGCGGGAGGAGGACAGGGGATGGAAAATTTAGCATAACATCACAAGCGCACGGACACACACACACACACACACACACACACACACACACACACACACACACACACACACACACACACACACACACACACACACACACACACACACACACACACACACAGTGCAAGTTTCCCTCCTTACAGTGGCCTTGTACAAATGGTTATTAGAAATACACTTTTACATACATGACGCTTTTGTGTTTATGACGAGAAACAAACTTCCAGCAAATTCGGAATCGGAATTCAGAGATTTTACAGATTTAAACTCAGTCCTCGCCAGCATTTCAGTTTTTATGTCTGAACACAGTGCCTTTAAATGTGGTCAATACGCCACAACTGTGGTCGCTTGCTCAAAACGTAAGCCCAAGAATAAGCCGAAAAAGGGTTAGCCCTAGTTTTATAGATTAACCTACAACACAACATAGAAAGTATCCTTTAAAATCGTTACGTTTATCTATCGTACAAGGGGGTTTGATGTGAAACAAACAAAATGCCCCCCCGCGGGTATATATCGTAGCACTAGTTAACAGAAAAAATTTAGCAAACATATTAGACATGGTATGAATTATCAATTAAGTTTGTGATATTTCTCCGGTCGTCTAAAGTGTCAACAAAACCAACCAGAGATATTATTAAAACATAAAAATAACAAAAACCTTCTGATCAAACCTGCCTCCTAAATAAGCAAAGTTCGGAACAGTGTCCGAACACCGAACTAATCCCCAGTCAGGAAAAAACAATAGTCTAAAAACGAACGTCAAGAACTTCAAAACAGACTCTTCGCGCTGTTACCGTCTGTCAGACTTTGGTGTCACCTGATGTCCATTCAACAAGGGGGGGGGGGTGTCGATGAGGGATCAGAAACGCAAACATGAATGGACTTTATGGTTAAACTACGTTCACCTCCTCTCTCTGATCTCTACAGTCCGTCCCCCCGTTTTCGCGTTGAAATGCACATTTGTCTTACAGGTCCGTCGTCGCTCATCTCCAAGTTAACTCCGGAGCGAGCTTTCCAATACTTTTTCCGAAGTTTTTCCTCCGATCTTCATTTTTTTCCGATTTTTGTTACGCGGCTCTTGACCTGTTGAACCTCGAACCCGAACTAATTGTTTAAAAGCTGACCGTTTCGGTCGGACACGGGGGAGCCCCTCCCCCTCCCCCCCGGCGCGAGGGGAGGGTGAAAGCACCCGCTCACTGCTTGACTCCGCCCACAAAGTCGGGCCGCCGCGTCTGGATAATCTTGGGCCGGGGGGGGCGGGGCTTGTCATCATGGTCGCTGTCGTCGGGGCCCGAGCTGTCGGCGTGATCGTCCTCGCACACATGCACTACCACGCTTGGGGTGGTGGGCGTGGCCGTGTGGAGCTCGTACTTGTCACCTAGGAGAGGTAGGAGCAGGTTTACATTAAGTCACTTTAGAGAAGGGTTGAGCCGATTTAGATAAAGTCACTTTAGAAAAGGGTGGAGCAGGTTTACATTAAGTCACTTTAGAGAAGGGTGGAGCAGGTTTACATTAAGTCACTTTAGAGAGGGTGGGACAGGTTTACATTTAGTCACTTTAGAGAAGGGTGGAGCATGAGGCTGCTGGGTACCTAGCATGAGGATGCTACGTACCTAGCGTGAGGATGCTAGGTACCTAGCGTGAGGGAGGATGCTAGGTACCTAGCGTGAGGATGCTTCCTAGCATGAGGATGCTAGGTTTCCTTTATTAGGGCCCCTATTGTTTCTGTAACGTTTTCTTTTTTCTCAAATTCTACAAAAGTCAAACTGTAGCCTATACCGTAAGTCGAAAACTCTTGAAATGTTCAGGTATGGTTACCAATAACCCCCTCTACCCATGAATCCGAATTTGTGGTACTGCACCCAAAGGTGGCGCTATTGTATAAAATCATGAATTAGGCTTATTTCTCCGCACCAGATTGACCTGGACTCGAAATTCTTTCTGAATATTAATCTCTAGAATCAGACGTATTTATAAAACCCTGATTAGACTGACTAGACCAAGCCTGACAAAAAACATCGAACAGAATTTGTTTTACTTAGTTCCATTTGAGAAATATTGGCCAATAAAGTTGGAGCAGTTAGCCCATTTTTCTTATATGATCATTTTGTTATTGTATAAAAAAACATACGACTATTGTTAGGTGGATAACAATAACCCCCACTACTAATAAACCCTAATTGTGGGACTGCATCCAAAGGTGGCGCTATTTAAAACAATTATGAACTAGCCTTATAGCTCCTTACGAGATAGAACTGGGCTCAAAATTCTTTCATCATATTAATCTATAAAATCAGATGCATCTTTTTCACCCTGGTCTACTGCTCTAAAAATGTTTACTTTTCCCACAATTTCATAGAAAAGCCAAACGTCCACAGTCTCAACCTATTTTGCCTATATGACCATTTTGTTATTGTATAACTACCATACGGCTATCATTAGGTGGATACCATTAACAGTGCAAATGTTCAGTTCTGTACTATTTTAAGAAAGCTCTTAATTCTCTTGTGAAATGTGTGCTTGGAGTTTTCTTGATGTGTGCTTAACAATCAACATTTTCACGATGTGAATGCGACTTCATGCAGTTCAGGAATGTCAGTGGCTCAACGGGTAAATGCCGTGATTCTTTAGTTTAAATCCTGATTAGAGCATTATGAACAAGCTGAACATGACATTCTGTCATTGCCACTCATTTAAGAAACACAACATTGAACAGCACCTGAAATTCATCAGGCAATCAACATTCCGGTTCATTAGTTTCCCAGAATTGGACTTCCAAGACACAGTATGGCATTAAAGGAGCATTTCACCGGTGGAGGCATGAATATGTATTGAAATTGGATCCTATATGTAGTGGAATAATAAAATAAAATTCTAATTTGGTGCAGTCTTGACCAAGAAAAGGCAGAAAGTGACTTTTTGGCGCTTGTGGATTGAATACAACAACTCCCACCATGCACAGCTTCGCTGGCGGCCACTCCCGCTGATCATCTCCGCCTATCGGACACCTACTTGTTCCATCTACTAATGTAACAAATCAGAGTGGAGCTTGACCCGACGTCACTGGCAGAGAGTAGTGACGCTTGCACAGAAGCATACGGCCGACATCTTTCTTTATTCTGGGTGGAAATAGTAACATAGTTACGCAATTAAATGCGTTTATGTAAACATTTTTAACGAGAAATGTGCATTTTAATTTCATAATGTTCGCTCATTGAATGTGAAGGATGTTTGGTTTGATAGTTATGACGAAGAGGGAACGCTCCATTCACTTGCATGGACAGCGTCTCTGGTTGCTAAGCAACCTCAACGTCTTGGCGGACTATCTGCTGATCAACACTACGAATGCTGGAAACACACCAGACACACCATGTGAAGTTATTTAACCCGATTATTGTTATTTATTTAATCTATTTAATCTAACCCGATCTAAACTCTATCATGCACCCAAATACGGCGGCGTTTGGGTTTCCTACCTCGGACTCCTAAATCCAGCGCAGCCACAGGCGCGTTGGCGCGTTGAACCATTTTTGTGACACACAATGATCAAGCTTCAAGTTAGGCACGTTACACGCGTTTGGTGTGGCCGTAGCCCGTGTCCACCAAAAGCGTTTATTTATGCGGTTTCACCCAAAAAATCTGCTTTGTGTGGACGGGGCCAAGAAGGCGAACACACGTGACCAAGACGGGGAGACAGCGCCAGGCGACTTACGCCACTATCTGCCAATGGATCGTGGATGCCTGGGCTGATATAACAGTCTCAACTGTGGTCTAAGCTTTCACGAAGGCAGGAATAATCACTGAACTGCCAGGCAACAGCAGCGACACTGACTCGGATAATGACGAGAGGGATCCGGGCATGTTGGATGCCGTACTCGCCCAACTGTTCAATTCGGACACACAAGAATTCGAGGGATTCGTAGACGGGGAATGAACTGAAAAAGTGAGCTTATTGTTAAGAGATATTGATATTGATCAGATATTGATGAGATATTGTTAATATGCACATTAACGTTTGAACATCGTTACCATGGGAGTGACTGGAGTTGTCAGAACGCTTAATAAAGTTTGACTTTATCTGACTGTTTTGTGGACATTCCCTTTAGCACAGCTCGGTCTAGTCGATGCATAACGCAACCCCAGTCAAACGTTTGACTGCAGTATCTTCTATTCTATGCGCCTTTATAATCCGGTGCGCCCTATACATGAAAACAGTTCTAAAATAGGCCATTCATCAAAGGTGCGCCTTATAATCCAGTGTGCCTTATAGTGCGGAAAATACGGTAGTCCTCATTTGTATTTCTTTCGAAATGGTGAACTTCTATGTCAGATCCAGTACCCTCCGCCAATGTACTTCAGTTTTATCAACAGCCTCTGTTATCTTAGCTTCAGACGCTGTGGATGTTAGTTTCTGCTGGTGAAGTCCCACCCACTGGCACTGCTCTAATAGGTCTGTAGCGTCAGTGGGTCCCACCCCCTAGAGGGGGGTGGGACTAGTGGTTGTAGTCTTACGAGAATCATCCCCTCTTACACTTCCTGTTTTCTTGTACGCAAAAATCGTCATATTGCGTCATTAAAAACAGGAAGTGTTGGAGATCTATACGGATCTCTCCAGTCTCTCCAGAAAATAAGGGAATGATGCTAGACCATCCAAAAATATGCGGGGGGTTCTAAAAATACAAAGCTTATGTGAAATGGGTGAAGTTGCCCTTTAAGGGGAACTTCTTCATTAACCATTTTTCCTTCATAATTAACTCTGTCATATTTATATTTCTTCCGTTATTGTTCTTGACTACAAATGTTTAATTTCCCCAGAATTTGAAAGATTTTTCATGCATATGCTTTGAAGAAAGCCCTTAGTTCACTTGAGAAATGTGTGTTTGGAGTATTCTGGATGTTGCGTGCTTATCATCGACATTTTGACCATGTGAATGAGGCTGCAGTTCAGGTTTATAAGTAGAACATCTTTCCTTAAATATGACAATTATATGTTATATTTTTATTTTTTTAATTTAGCTCGGACCCCGTTAATCACCGCTTGCGGTGATATTTATTAATGATTATTATTATTATTATTATTATTAGGTGAGTGCTGTATGCAGGGATTAACTATAGATCTTCTTAAATTTCTTTCGTTCTTTCTTTCTTTCTTTCTTTCGTTCTCTTTTTTTTTTTCTTATTCTTTACAAACTTCGGGACCTATCTCCTTCCTAATTTTTTCACCTATAGACTCTATTCCAATTCTAAAATCTTTTCAGATTTTTAAAATATTTTATACTTTATAAGATATTCTATTTTTATTTTTATCTTTTTTACAGTGGAAGTCAATGGAAGGACAGCGGAGCCGTCCGCCCATTCTCTGACACTTACTTCAGACTTCAAAGGTCGTTCAAAGGTTTGACAAATCAACACACTTGTATCTTCAATAATCTGGAAACAGAATTTCGATTCCCTTTATACTTATATATATATATATACTTTTTTTAAGTTCAGTGTTGGCTTGTTTTCAGTTGGTCTCATTGATTTACGCTAAGGTTAAAGCGCAAGGACGCGCTCTAACCTTGTGTTGCCAGATTGGGCAGTGTTGCCAGATTGGACATTGGACATCTCGCTCAATAGGACTACTTTTTACGATGTTCAGGCAGCGTTGCCAGATTGGGTAATTTTTACTGCCCAATTGGACTAGTTTTAATAATGTTAGGCTGGGAAAATGAGCATCAGGCGAGTACATACAATTCTGGCTGGTATAAAAAAAATAATGGCGGGATTATTATAAGTCTTTCGAAACATCAATCAATACCATACCTTTAATAAGGCATATCGTTTGTGCAGCTATTACCACTATAACTTCAGCTACTACTACTACTTCAGTGACTACTACTACTACTTCCACTTCAGCTACTTCTACTACTACCAGTCCATTACTACTATTACTACTACTACTACAGCTAGTACAACTACTACTACTATCTTCCAGGTTTGACAGTATTACAGTTTAGCTTCCAGCTTTTGTAACAATGTATTTCAGCACTTTGCTTCTTCAGGTAATGTAATTCAGCGTCAGTCAGTTTTCGACTTCCGCTTCCAGGTGCACTGTGCACTGCAATACATTTGAACTTTCAGATTCTTCAGTTCAATTAATTTTACATTTCTGCATTTTTAGCAATGCTTTGCTCTTTTCATTCAGCTGTCACTTTATTTGTTTACAACTATTTTCATTTTTTCTTGAATGCTGTGCATGTTTACATTATTTACTCCATTTAGACTTTTGAACTTTTGTTCAAATCCCTTCACTTGATTTAATCCATTTAACATTTCTTTATGTCTTAAACTATGCTTCTTTATTAAAACATATTTTCGACCTCACTTTGCCCTACAGCACTAACAACATTTTCTGCAGGAAATGCATGTTCTTGTTATAAATTATAATTATTATTATTGAGTGTGTTAGCCTTGTGTTAGCCCGCGTTGGTTGCGCTGCCTACCGGGGCCCAGCTTGGCGATGGCGCAGAGCAGGTCGTAGTTGACCACAGGCCGGGCGTCTGGGGACTGCTCCCAGCCCACGGGGGGCGATGCCGGCGGGGAAATCAGGAACTGCTTGTCCGGCTTGGGGGGCTCCAGGTGGGGGCCGCCGATGTGGACCGACTGTGGGCGGGGGGATGAGGGGATTAGCATGGTAACGAAATGAACAGAATTGCTTCATAGGTTTAGGGGGTTAGCTTTCGTGCAAAAAAAAAAAAATTGCCCAATAATTTGAATCACGGTCAATATTATATTAATTGCACAGCCCTCCTCCCCACACACATGCACACAGGCTCTGTCCCCTTCGGCAGCCCGCTTACGGCCCGCGTCCCATGGCTTGAGCACCACTGTTATAGTGAATGGAACACACACGCATACACACACACACACACACACACACACACACACACACACACACACACACACACACACACACACACACACACACACACACACACACACACACACACACACACCTGGGCGAAGTACAGCCTCATCTCGCGGCCGTTAAGGTCGGTCTTGTGGAGGCGGAGCCTAGCCTCGGCCGCGGCGAGAGCGTCCTGGAAGCTGATCCGGACCCTCCGGAATGACCGGAAGTACTGGAACTGGACCTGGGGGTCGAAGGAGCGGAAGAGCCCCTCAAAACGGGCCTGGGGGCGGGGGGGAAAAGAGGTGGGGGAGAGGGAGAGAGAGGAAAGGAAGGAGAGGGGAGGAGGGGGAAGGAAGGAGACAAGGGAGAGATTGGGAGATTGTTAATAAAGTTAATAAAAAACGACAGAAGATGATTTCATTGAGCGAGGAGAAGGACTGTGCTCTGATCGTGTCACTGAAACGGCAATAAAATAAAACGTGCAATAGAAAATGGGTGAATGCATAGGTGTTGATTACGCCGGGGACGTGTCCCCACCAGTTTTCGTAAAGACGTATTTTGTCCCCACCAGAAAAAAAAAAAAAAAAAAAAATTGGAATGCAGTTTTTTAAAAATGAATGTTACTAGCGCGAGAAAGATGCGAACCAATCCACAAAAAGTCTATCTGGATACGGCACACAGCCGTCAACAATTTGCAACAATTGTAACATTTGGATGAGTAGTTCTAGAACGGGGAGGGCTGGGTGGTACGGTGGGCGGCTCCTTCTCTGTGTAATCTGAACCTGACTGCTTGCTGCGCACTTCCATGGACAATCTGCTGCGGTTGCAGCCTCATGCATTTGAGGAGAGGAGGTCCGGAGGAGGTAACGTAACGTATCTATATTTATTCATGATGATGACAATCTGTACAAACTCCTTTGTCGTAGTTTGACCGAGGGCAGCGAACGATTTATCTTGATAGTTTCTAAGTTCTATCATTGACGTTGAAGCTATAGCCAACATTAGCTTCACTAAGTTCTGATTGACTTAGTTCCTCTCCCTGATCAAATGTAAACAAAGACAGAAGATTGATAACTTAATTGATTTAGCTCTGTCTTATTTATTTATTTTAAAATGCAGTGTTTTCTCCTTTTAGGAACTTGTTTCTGCCAACTCACCTCTTCATTGCCATCTACCAGTTCCTGCCTTTCATTGAGCTCTGATGCACTTGGTTCCTGTTCCTTATAAATAAATAAAAATGTGTTAACTCAATTGATTATGCCCTCTATTTTATGAGATTTATGTGGTGTGCAAACAAAAGTCTTGTAACCTTTATTGTAATGATATGACCACTATGACGGTATGTTGGTTGTGGTATATGTTATCAATATTGTAATTGGTTTTTGACAAAATATTGGTTTGGAGTGTGCGGTTGGTACCTGGTTGTTACTTGGTACAAATAATATGGATGATTTACGACCATCTAGTGGGGAGTCTGAAAACTGCTAACGAAACGTCATTGAAGTGAAAATAAAATAAATCATTCGTACTGTTGTAAATTCAAAATGAATTTAAATAGGAAAGCTAAACGTTAAAGCACATAGGGCAAAACACTCCAGTAGCACTAGGCATGCTAGCCAACAGTGTGTCGCGCTGGTAGAGGCTAGCTAGCTAAAAAAAACTCAAGAATTACAATATATTTCTAGAATAAATATTAATTTAGTTGAGCTCATAAGACACTAGCACACTTACTGTGCATGTCAGCTTCAATTGCTTGGCTTTAAAAAAAGCTCTGATGTCTTGTCCACTCCTTTTTGACATTTTGCTGTATAATTAACTAGGTAGGATCAGAGAATGTCGGGCTCTGGTTGTATCGCTATCTCGTCTTTTTTCAGTCGTGACTATAGATGTCCCCTCTGCGGCACCTTAGTTGTGGATTATTTTCGTATGAGGTGCCAGCCTGACTTGGACAATGAATGAGATATTAATACCAATACTCTATGGCTGGTATCCAATGATGAGGCATCAGACAGTCAATTAATTTTAGCCTGAATACATAGGTAAAAAGCACCAGACCGCTAGTACCATGGATGGACAGTGTCAGAGCAAAAACCTGTTGAACTAAATGGATGTGGTTAGGCAGCAGGCACGCAGGCTACACCGCGGGATACATCTGCAGACCACTGGCACGTTAATAAAGGTAAGATGCGATATTTATTGCTTAAGATTTGCTGGTACTTTGGCGAGATCTTTTGTGTTTTTTGCCCTCATGTGGTCAGCTGTTTTAACTTGAAATAGTACTACTAGCCATAGCCTCCAAGTAGCCTAACTTAAATTATCCAGTGTTAGCGTTCTTACGGTGTTGGGTATAGACTAGTGGAGATTACGATAGTGGAGTCGGTGGAGTCAGTCTCTTGTTGACTCAAAGTGACTTTTGGTCATTCGCTTTGCTTTAATTATGGAATGATTGTGTGTGTGTGTGGGGGGGGGAGTGCATGGGTTTTGGTCAGAATGCCATGTAGATTGGATGGATGTGTGTTGTGAATTGAGAACAGCCAGCTCATGATGTGATATAAAGCGTTCAGCTATAATTATTTTTAGCTTTTACGATCTTGACATTTGTAGTGCTGTGTGTATACGTTTGCCCCTTCTGAACTTAAACACGTAGGTAATAAGCCCCTCTTTGTTTATTTTGGTATAGCTCATGTCATGTCACGTCAACATTGAGTGCATCATGGAGCAGAATATTGTGGGTCATCATGTCCAATGCTTTTTGAAAACGCTTTCTTCATAAAACGTGTCAGACATAATTTTTTTGTAAAAATCGTATTAATTAGTAAGCTACACAGGTATCCCGTCTTCAGAACCTTTCATGACCTGCGCTAAAGAAAAATAAGGTGCATCCCCAGCACTTCTAAAAATGCATTCCAGATTGTGTCTCTGTCCCCACCACATTTCAAACCAAACTGACGCCAATGGGTGAATGTATGTTTGAGTGGGTGAATGTCTGCGTCAATGTGTGTAAAATGTGCATTTCTGCAATTTAGAAGACAAAAGTTTTTTTTGCTTCTGTATTTCAGTCTTATTTACAAGCGCGGGCTCTCTCTCTCTCTCTCTCTCTCTCTCTCTCTCTCTCTCTCTCTCTCTCTCTCTCTCTCTCTCTCTCTCTCTCTCTCTCTCTCTCTCTCTCTCTCTCTCTCTCTCTCTCTCTCTCTCTCTCTCTCTCTCTCTCTCTCTCTCCTGATTGGACTCTGGGGCTGGTGAGGCTGCACACTTGTTGCTCGTTGACCAATCACCTTTCTTCTCTTACATTTTACATTCAGGGAGTTTAGCAGACGCTTTTACCCAGAGCGACTCACAACTGCTCATGCACACATTCACCCACCGACGGCGGAGTCGACCACTCAGGGCGACAGCCAGCTGGTCAGGAGCAGTCAGGGTGAGGCGTCTCGCTCAGGGACACCTCGACGGCCAGCTAGGAGGAGCCGGGGATCCAACTAACTAACAAATTTTCAGGTCACCAGTCTACCCGCTGTACCTCCTGAACTACTGTCGGCCCTCATTTCTTGATCAAATATCAAACGGGCGGAATCAAACAATGTTGCAGGAAACTGAAAGGTCTCGTTCTCCCTGGGTGTCTAAAAATAACCACGGCCCCCATCTCACAGATATGACCGCCAAGAAAGATTCCACCTTGGAGCGGATCTGAATAAAGATTCACACTGTGACCACACACAGACTATATGCATCCCAACAATCTATAATCTGGGGGGGGGGGGGGGGGTGTGTGTGTGTGTGCGTGTGCGTGTGCGTGTGCGTGTGTGTCTTGCGTCAGAGAGGGAGCGAAATTGTCTCCCTTATGAAATTATGAAGTACCAGCTAAGACGCTAATTATACACACATTAGACACACACACACGCACACACACCTAGAATAAATTGAAAACGTCCACTTCCATCAACCTGCGGTAACTACGGCAACCTGGCCCCTGGTCTCAATCAGCCCTCACAGACAGACAGACAGAGAGGGGCTGGGGGGGACGGATACCGTCAGAGAGAGTGAGACACACACACACACACACACACACACACACACACACACGGAGAGAGAGAGAGAGAGAGACACACACAAAGGGAGAGACAGAGAGAGCGAGGCAGAGACAGACACAGAGTAGACAACAGCAGTCCCTGGAGGTCAGGAGGTCACTGTCATCCAACACCTGACCCAAGGAGGTCAAACTGATTCCTTTGAACTCCGACCTCAAGGGTGGGAGGATGAGCCCACTCCCTCCCCACCTTCAGTCCTCCCTTCCTCCCCCCTCCCGTACCACAACAGAGCATTAACGACCAATCACGTCGCTCCACCAGAAACATCATCTCTCAATGAATACTGAACCGTACGGATGACGAAGGCTGCACGCACACAGCCTAACACACACACACTGACTGACACAGCGATTGCTCGATACATTTTTGCGGCGCTCCGAAGCACATTCACTTGACGCCTGAGTCACCGCCGACCCAGAACACCGCACTGACTGAGACCAATGGAGAGGACCACATGCTCGCTCTCTCTCTCTCTCTCTCTCTCTCTCTCTCTCTCTCTCTCTAGGTTTCTCTCTCTCTTGTCGTTCCTGTGCATCTGTGTGTGGCTGTCTCGCTCCCTCTCCCTGGTCTAGGTCTCTCTCACCACCACCCCCCCCCCCCCCTCTCTCCCTCTCTCACCTGGGCGTCCGGGCGGTCGAACAGCTCCGGGGGGGCGGTCGAGGCCACTAGGCAGTAGCGGCTGCATTTGGTTGTCTTGATGTGCATGGCGACGGCAGCTAGGGGCGGGGCTACAGCGTAGCTCCGCCTTCTGTGGCGGGGGGGGTGGTGAAGGAGGGGGAGGGGCCGCGGGGTCAGGGGTCGTCGGGGGGGGGTGGGCGCCGTTGCCTTCCCCAGGGTGGCGGTGCGGGCCAGGAAATGGACGGTGCACGGACTTCCTGTATTGGCGAATGCGGAAGGGTCCGCCTCCTTCTTCTTCTTCTTCTTCTTCTTCTTCTGCTACTCCTCCTGCTTCTCCTTCGTCTCCTCTATCTCCTCCTTCGACTTCTCCTGTCTTAGTCTGTCTCGCCTGAAGCAGAGGATTCTGGGTCGTGGTGGGAATCGGGGAACTCGCAGCCCAACCTTCTGTCCACAAACGCTTCCTCTTTCAATTACTCAAGCTGTGGTTCGCTCACCGACCGCTTTCCCCCAAAATGACACCAAAATGGAGAGACGTTTGCACGCGTGTGCGTGTGTCAGAGCCTGTAATCCTCTCCCTCTCTCTGTCTGTCTCTCGCCTGCTCTACAGCTGCTTATATGAGCGCGTGCCATCGGCTGACGCACGAGCCGCTTGCTGCGCTCCCATTGGCAGAGAGCTCTCCCCATTCAGTTTTCCTGAGCTTGGTGCTGGGGCTTGTTCGCCCCCAGCCAATCAGAGGGAAAAGGGGGCGGGACACACAAAACGACATCCAATAGGCTGGATCGTAGTCTCTCTCTCTCTCTCTCTCTCTCTCTGCTCCTGTTTGTGTCTGAGGTCGATCGACGGAGCAGGAAAATCAAGGGCAATGGCTTTATGGCCGCATATTTTCCACTCTGACTAACCGGCACAGTGTGTCATCGCACGCACACACACACACACACACCCCCACACGTACGCGCACACGTACGCGCACACGCACACACACAGAGAGACTGGAAGAGAAAGAGACACAGGGAGAAAGTTAGAGAAACAGAGAGAGAGACAAAGATCTGAGTGTCTCTTTGTTTCACAAGAAAGGAGAGACTGAGGAAGGAGAGAGGGGGGGAGAGAGAGGGAATAAATAGTGACACACAGCCCTCATGGAAAGTATGCAGTCTGATAACAGCCTTTTATGAGGTATTAATAGCAGAGGGCTGTTTGTGAGCTCTCCCCCCTCCCTGTGTGTGTGTGTGTGTGTGTGTGTGTGTGTGTGTGTGTGTGTGTGTGTGTGTGTGTGATTGTGTGTGTTCATAATTATTAATTATATTTATGTGTGTGTGCGCTCCCCGTGTGTGTGTGCTCTCCCTGTGTATGTGTGTTCTCTCCCCCTGTGTGTGTGTGTGTGTTCTCCAAGTGTGTGTTCTCTCCCCGTGTATGTGTGTGTGTGTTCTCTCCCCGTATGTGTGTGTGTGTGTGTTTGTGTGTTCTCTCCCCGTGTATGTGTTCTCCCTGTGTGTGTCTCTCACTCTCTCCTGCAATGCGTTAAACCCAGCGACCACAAACCACACCTGCGTCTGACCGACCACCGTGTGTGCATCTGCATATGTGTGCGTTATTGTGTTGCGCACACTGCAAAGGTCACAGTGGGCCCGCGGGACCCTCACGTCTCTCGGGCCCCAGAGTTTCGTGATGATCGTCACTTGTCGTTGACGGCAACCGAGGATGCGATACGAGCAGCGAGGGTTCGGTGTCACACACACACACAAAAACACACACACACACACACACACACACACACACACACACACACACACACACACACACACACACACACACACACACACACACACACACACACACACACACACACCCTGGTATCAGAGACCTGATATAAAGAAAACTAAGCTATAGTCATGATATAAATACACATTATCTTATAGTCATAATATAGTCTTGATATAAAGCCCATTTTCTTATAGTCATGGTATGAAGCACATAATCCTAGTCATGATGTAAAGCAAATTATCATCTACTCATGATATAAGATGCATATCAACTTATAGTCCTGATATTTCCCTTCAGACTCTTTTATCCAAAGAGACATAAAATAAGTTATTCTGTCAGAAGAAAGAGAAACAACAATATATCTCTGTCGGTACAGTAATGCTGTAATCCATTTGGATGGTACGCCGGCACGTGCAAGTTGTAAGTTGCAAATCTCCCATCTATTTTGCGGCATTTCACTGAGGCCCGCACGCCCCCTTTTGGTCATAGTATTGCGTCGCTTTGGAAAGTAGAGCGAGTTCAGTGAGGCCGAACGTACTAGTCGTAAAAAAAAGAAAAGGCTGCGCCCATAGAGATTTGTATTTGTCTCATGTTGGTCATTTGAATGTAGATTTAAATGCTTTTACACACTTAATTACATTGGTACTTTGTGCCGGTCACCAATTTATGCATTGGTGTGCAAAGCAAAACATAATTCTTCATTTATATATATATATATATATATATATATATAAAATTTTCTCTCAATACAGCACATTTTCCTATTTATACAGGTTATAGATACTGTACCTGCTAAAACAAACTGGCAAAACCGCTTACTCAGAAAACATGTTTGTGGTCTCGCTGTGCTTGCAATACAATGTAAATTTGTGTTGTTTGTTTTCGAGCTGGTTTGCTAAAGAGGCTCATGTAGCTAACAATAACAATGACTAGCCAATGAGAAACGGGAAATATACTACGACAAAAAGGGGACGTGCGTCCGCAAATGTGACAAGAAAGCTGGGGGATTTGCAACTTACGACTTGTACGTACCAACGTACCATCCAAATGGATTACAGCATATATATATATATAAAATTTTCTCTCAATACAGCACATTTTCCTATTTATACAGGTTATAGATACTGTACCTGCTAAAACAAACTGGCAAAACCGCTTACTCAGAAAACATGTTTGTGGTCTCGCTGTGCTTGCAATACAATGTAAATTTGTGTTGTTTGTTTTCGAGCTGGTTTGCTAAAGAGGCTCATGTAGCTAACAATAACAATGACTAGCCAATGAGAAACGGGAAATATACTACGACAAAAAGGGGACGTGCGTCCGCAAATGTGACAAGAAAGCTGGGGGATTTGCAACTTACGACTTGTACGTACCAACGTACCATCCAAATGGATTACAGCATAAGGTTCATAGAACCATGAGGCAAGCAATTACTATCACTAAGTTCACCATTTTCCCGTATACAACACAGATAGCTAGGATGAGACACTACATGAGGATATCAGTGGGGTATACTGTGGGGTATACCTCGCTGAACATACCCAGGATTTCTTGGGTAAGCCTTGATCGCCAGAGACGCAACTCGCGATCAGAGTTAAATGGTACTAGGAAACTCACTTAGGATTCAATTAGTCGAGCCAGGTTTTCCGTTTTAGGTTCAATGCGTGTTCCCGTGAAAGGGGCGTTTATCGCATAATTGTACTCACCTTTACAAACTGGATAGATCAAGAGCAGTCTATTTCACTCAAGACGAAAAGATAGTCATAATGAACTCCTATGAGGATTTCAAAAATCAGATAACAGCTAGGGACAACACAGTTGCACACAATAAGGCTAGCAATTTTCTCTGTGACAAAATTGCAGTAGTAACCAATGAAAGTCGCCGGCATGGGGTGCATTTTTCAAACTACACTGGGACCATCCAAGCAGACCATTGAAATACATTGAAGGACACTTGCGGCATGTTAATGCGATAATTTGGGGGGAATTCAGTTGAACTAAGTAATTTAATTTGGTAATTTCATAATGTAAGATACCCAACTCTGTCATGTAGGATACCCTCTTGTCTACTTTCAAGACTCCAGAAAGTAAGAGTTTGCTTGGATGGCCCCAGTGTAGGGATTTGAATAGCTCCAATTTTTCATGGTCGAATAATCGGTGGGTGGTATGAACGAATAATCGATTATTTAATGTCTGCCGACATTCACAAAGGCAGCCATGGATCATCGGCAAGAAATCACTTAATATCTTAAATGCAAAAAAGCAACTACCTACTAAGTAGTTCCAGTCAAATTGTCTGTTCAGCCCTCAAAACGAGAGCTGGTAAATTGTGAAAAATGCATTGAACTGTAATCCGAAAAAGCGGTTATATACTATAGTCTAGGGCTGCAGCTATAGAATATTTTAGTAATAGATTATTCCACCGATTATTCCATCGAGTAATCGGAAAAAACATACATTGCTTAATTGAAAAGTAATTATAAATAAACATGAGAAAATAACACATGTCAATTAATAATGAACAACCAATTTGTTTCCTTTTTTTGAAAAATCAGTAGCAAACCATATTTTCTACCAAAAGTACCAATTCAGTTACTTTCCCATTGTTTATTATTCTGTACAAGTATGTCTATACTTGTACCGGGTCGGCGGTCTGCCGAGTAGAATGGGTGTTTTCTGTTGAGATGCTGCAGCATGGAAGTCGTGCTGCTGTGGTACGCCAGCTCGGTCTTGCAGTGGGGACACACCACGGTCTTCTCATTAATGTTCAACGTGAAATGATCCCAAACCTTGGACATTCGCTGTTGCTTTCTCCTGCCCGTTTGGCTCTCCTCACTATTTTCGCTCATGTCTTCCATTTTAGCAAGTTCTAATGTTAGCCCCTAAACAAGTCAAAACATGCCGCGTCTGTCCGTTCTGTGGGTGGCGTATGCGCCGGTTGTGTCACACTAAAAATGGTCCGTGCGGAAAACTGTGACCTCAGCTGTAAAATTAAATAAACGATGAATCGAGGCAAGAAAAATTCATCTATCCTTTTTTGTAATCGAATAATTCGAATCAATCGATGAATCGTTTCAGCTCTACTATAGTCCCTACAGTATCTGTGGTATAAAGGCTGAATCTGTCTATACTTTCAACATAAAGAGTACGTATTTATAATTTGAAATTCGTCCCAGCCTTTATACCACAGATACTATCTATAGCATATAACCGCGTTTTCTGATTACAGTAACAGTAAGCTGACAACATCACTAGTTAACACCGCAACTGCAAATTAATCACACAGAGATAACTATGGCAACCGGTCCAACAAATTTTCTCATGGCGATAATTCTGCACGCACATCCGCTGTGTTGATAAACAAAAAATCCCCCTATAAATGAATGGTCTTCATTTATTTTCTATGGCAAGTGACCATGGTATAAGCGGGATAATTAGTTCCGTCCGTTAATTCTTGTTTATTTGAATGAGAAAAAATGTTACCGGTCCAAATGTTAAAAATCGACTTTGACCCTCGGGAACGAATAATCGAATATTCTGACCCATCCCTATCCCAGTGTAGTTTGAAAAATGCACCCCCTGCCGGTGACTTTCATTGGTTAATGCTGCAATTTTGGCCCTTCCCACGGACACTCTGCTTAATACGGATGCGAATCACTTTTGCCACACACCATATAGACGTGTTGCAAAAGTAATCCCCAAGAAAAACAACAGCCGAGACTCGTAGCAGCAGATTTGAGCAGTTGTATAATGGACTTGTGCTCGCTCATTAAAATGCTCATTGAACCTAGCGATCTATATAATTTCATTTGTAAGGAAATATTTCACAGATGTGCAACTTCTGATGCATTAGATCACATTTGGGTTTAAAAATGCACAACTTTTGTCCATGTTCTCAGATTATGAAACACGGGTGTGGAAATGTATTTTGCACCAACTGCGCTGCAATGATTGTAGCAAAAGTGTCAAGTGCGTGACTCTTTGAAGTTGTGATGCACAGGATAGGATTTGTGCACCAGTAACACAGACTTGTGAACTCATAGACCCTATTTAGTGTTTACAATGGTAGAAAAAATATTGACGACATCAAATGTACTGTTACATTTTTGAAACTTAAGAGTACACATGCAAAATAAATATTGAGGACTTCAAATTTACTGTAACACATTTGTGACTAAAGCCGCATACAAAATCTGGAGTTACAGGTGCTAAAGATTTTTGCCACAATAATACCTTCATATTTCCCTAGCGAAAAATTCGCCTGATTCGCGTCTCTACATTGACTTTGTATGGAATTGTGTCACCCTTTCGCGTTTGGTGTGACACACAGTTACAATAAGTCCATTTGTCAGAAGAAAGAAACAACAATATATCGCCGTCGGTACAGGAAGGATGTTCTTAGAACCAAGTGACAAGCACTAACAATCACGATAGTATCCTATAGTCATGATATAAAGCTCATTATTCTATATTCATGATATCAAGCAGATTGTCCTATAGTCAAGACATTAAGCGCATTATCTTATAGTCATGACATAAGGAACATTATCCTATAGGCACAAATCAAAGCACATCCTAAACACTGACACAACACCCCTTTCCTATTCCTGTCGGTTATTAATCCTCCCTCTTAACAACAGTTTCTTGTTAGATCCCAGGCCCCCCCAGGTCAGAACCATGGACTTAGACCTGTCCAGAGGAGGACTCTAGCATTCAGAGACAGAGATTAGTTTAGCCCCACCACAAGCGTCATCAAAGTGGCCTAAAACAGCCTGAGTGGCCAATAGCGATTAACTCAGGAGGAGACGAGGGAGGAGGAGACTAGGGAAGAGGAGACTAGGGCCTAAAGCAGCCTGAGTGGCCAATAGCGATTAACTCAGGAGGAGACGAGGGAGGAGGAGACTAGGGAAGAGGAGACTAGGGCCTAAAGCAGCCGGAGTGGCCAATAGCGATTAACTCAGGAGGAGACGAGGGAGGAGGAGACTAGGGAAGAGGAGACTAGGGCCTAAAGCAGCCGGAGTGGCCAATAGCGATTAACTCAGGAGGAGACGAGGGAGGAGGAGACTAGGGAAGAGGAGACTAGGGCCTAAAGCAGCCTGAGTGGCCAATAGCGATTAACTCAGGAGGAGACGAGGGAGGAGGAGACTAGGGAAGAGGAGACTAGGGCCTAAAGCAGCCTGAGTGGCCAATAGCGATTAACTCAGGAGGAGACGAGGGAGGAGGAGACTAGGGAAGAGGAGACTAGGGCCTAAAGCAGCCGGAGTGGCCAATAGCGATTAACTCAGGAGGAGACGAGGGAGGAGGAGACTAGGGAAGAGGAGACTAGGGAAGAGGAGACTAGGGCCTAAAGCAGCCGGAGTGGCCAATAGCGATTAACTCAGGAGGAGACGAGGGAGGAGGAGACTAGGGAAGAGGAGACTAGGGCCTAAAGCAGCCTGAGTGGCCAATAGCGATTAACTCAGGAGGAGACGAGGGAGGAGGAGACTAGGGAAGAGGAGACTAGGGCCTAAAGCAGCCTGAGTGGCCAATAGCGATTAACTCAGGAGGAGACGAGGGCCTAAAGCGGCCCGGGAACGCCACTAGTGATTAACTAAGGAGACGAGGGATGAGGAGACTAGGGAAGAGGTGACTAGGGATGGAGACTCGGAAAGGAGACTAGGGAAGGAGGAGACGAGGGAGGAGGAGACTAGGGAAGGAGACGAGGGAAGGAGGAGACGAGGGAAGAGGAGACTAGGGAGGAGGAGACTAGGGAAGAGGGGACTAGGGCCTAAAGCAGACCGGGAACGTCACTAGCAATTAACTAAAGAGACTAGGGAAGGAGACTAGGGAAGAGGAGACTAAGGCCTAAACCAGACCAGGAACTAGAGATGCGCGGTTGGCGGTTGCAACCGCGGACTCCGCGGTTAAACCGTGGATCGGGCGGGTGACGTGACAAAAAATTATATTTTAATTAAATTCGGGCGGTTGGCGGTTTAACCAACAAAATTCAAAAATATATACACATTGTTAAATGTCGTTACCTACTTCCAAGCACATTTTGAAATAATGCAATTCTCATCAGGCAGTAAATTGGCCTCTCTGTCTCACACACACACACACACACACACACACACACACACACACACACACACACACACACACACACACACACACACACACACACACACACACACACACACACACACACACACACTAACGGAAGAAAAAAAGTTTAAATTAAGTGACGATCCGTCCCATGTCGCGTCTCCACAAACCGGCAAGTTATGAGACAGTAGATGAAACTGCCTGGGTTATTTTGTTTCGTATAAGTTATATTTTAAAACAGCCAGTCATTGTAGCCTACCACTCGTGGAATATGGAATTTCAAAGAGATGATGGAGTGATTTGACTCAGAAGTGACATCAGGCATTGGCAGCACGAGATGTGCAGAACAAGTTAAACTTCTAGCTCAGTAACATCAACACCTAAGAAAGAAGGTAAGAAAACTAGAACTGCAAGCAGTTATGCAGGGGTCCAAGAAGTGTGCATTTCGCCGGCACAACGCGACAAGAAATGTGCGTTTCACCGGCAGAACGCGAAGCAAGTATTCAAAACGCTACCGTGAACAACATGTGGATATAAAGGTTTTGACTGTGGGAGGTTCGGTGTGGGAGTTATAGCCCAAAACGCGTTTTCAGAACATTCCATTGGCGATTAGGGGATGTATTATTTCGTCGTTTTTTTGCGCCCTCTTGTGGCGAAATTTTGCAAAGACAATTTTCCTTTTTCCAAATAACTCCCGCCCACATTAATAATTCTTGACCATAATTTTTATATAGACTCGGGTTTGCCCCGTGATGGTTCCCTCATAGTTTGAAGAACATGCCTTTGGCCAATTAGAAGATATACAATTTCCTCGTTTATGGCGCCCCCTAATGGCGAAATTGTCCGAAATTTTTATCGTACGACATTAAGGTTAGCACCAACATGTGTGTAAAATTTGGACTCGTTCCGATTTCTAATTTTGGATTTCTTTGGATTTTTGATTTTCCACGTCTAATTTAGCTCATAAACCAATATTCAAAACGCTACCGTTTCGTTATCGAAGGACGGATCAAAAAAGTAATGCAGGAATTCTTTTCGTGTAGGTCTGACGATGTGGTGTGCAAAGTTTTGTGTCAATTGGTCGAGAAATGTGGGAGGAGTAGCGAAAAAACATTTTTGCGGTTTTCGCGATATAGCGAAAAATATTCCTAGACGCAAATGGGCGTGGCCTAGGCCAAAAGATGCAGCAGACTCCAGTGCATCTGTGTGTACAAGTTTTTGGACTCTGGGAGGTTCGGTGTGGGAGTTATAGTCCCAAACGCGTCTGTCCTTGGTATAGCGCCACCTAGTGGCCGGCGTGTCTGGATTTGGTTATCTGAGTAGCGGTGCCGGACCTGGATCTAGTCATGCAATTGGCGTGTCGGCACCATTTACGGTTTGGGCTGTGGTACCACTTCTAAGGCGTATAGTATAATAACTAGAACTGCAAGCAGTTATGCAGGGGTCCAAGAAGTGTGCATTTCGCCGGCACAACGCGACAATAAATGTGCATTTTGCCGGCACAACGCGAAGCAAGTATTCAAAACGCTACCGTGAACAACATGTGGATATAAAGGTTTTGACTGTGGGAGCTTCGGTGTGGGAGTTATAGCCTAAAACGCGTTTTCAGAACATTCCATGGCCAAATAGGAGATAGACAATGTCGTCGTTTTTTGGCGCCGCCCTGTGGAGAAATTTTCCAAAGAGAATTATCCTTTGCCAAATAACTCCCGCCCACATTAATAATTCTTGGCCATATTTTCTATATAGACTCGGGTTTGCCCCTTGATGGTTTCCCTTGAGTTTGAAGAACATTCCTTTGGCCAATTAGAAGATATACAATTTCCTCGTTTATTGCGCCCCCTAATGGCGAAATTTTCCGAAATTTTTATCGAACGACATTAAGGTTAGCACCAACATGTGTGTAAAATGTGGACTCGATCCGATGTGTAATTTTGTTTTTTTTTTGATTTTGGAATTTTCACGTCTAATTTAGCTAATAAACCAATATTCAAAACATTACCGTTTCGTCGTCGAGGGTCGGATCAAAAAAGTGTTTCATGCATTATTTGCGTGTGCGTCTGAAGATGCCGTGTGCACAGTTTGGTGTCGATTGGTCAAGAAATGTGGGACGAGTAGCGAAAAAACAGTTTTGCGGTTTTCGCGATTTTGCGAAAAAAAATTCCAGACGCAAATGGGCGTGGCCTATGCCAAAAGATGCAGCAGACTCCAGTGAATATGTGGGTACAAGTTTTTGACTGTGGGAGGTTCGGTGCGGGAGTTATAGCCCCAAACGCGTATTCCTTGGTATAGCGCCACCTAGTGGCCGGCGTGCCTGGATTTTGTCGTCTGCCTAGAACTCAGGGACCTGGATCTTGTCATGCAATTGGCGTGTCGTCACCATTTACGGTTTGGGCTGTGGGCCCACTTCTAGGGGGGAATAATAATAACTAGAACTGCAAGCAGTTATGCAGGGGTCCAAGAAGTGTGCATTTCGCCGGCACAACGCGACAAGAAATGTGCGTTTCGCTGACACAACGCGAAGCATGTGTTCAAAACGCTACCCTGAACCTGTGGATACAAAGGATTTGACTGTGGTAGGAGTAGCGAGAAGTCAGTGTAGCGTTTTCGCGGCGAAATTGTGTAGAAGATATACAATTTCCTCGTTTATTGCGCCCCCTAATGGCGAAATTTTCCGAAATTTTTATCGTACGACATTAAGGTTAGCACCAACATGTGTGCACAATTTGGACTCGTTCCGATGTGTAATTTTGAATTTTTTGGATTTTTGATTTTCCACGTCTAATTTAGCTCATAAACCAATATTCAAAACGCTACCGTTTCGTCGTCAAAGGTCGGATCAAAAAAGTGTTTCATGCATTCTTTTGGTGTAGGTCTGAAGATGTCGTGTGCAACGTTTTGTGTCGATTGGTCAAGAAATGTGGGAGGAGTAGCGAAAAAACATTTTTGCGGTTTTCGCGATTTAGCGAAAAATATTCATAGACGCAAATGGGCGTGGCCTAGGCCAAAAGATGCAGCAGACTCCAGTGCATCTGTGTGTACAAGTTTTTGGACTCTGGGAGGTTCGGTGTGGGAGTTATAGCCCCAAACGCGTATTCCTTGGTATAGCGCCACCTAGTGACCGGCGTGTCTGGATTTTGTTATCTGAGTAGCGGTGCCGATTCTGGATCTAGTCATGCAATTGGCGCGTGTGCGCCATTTACGGTTTGGGCTGTGGTTCCACTTTCACGGGGAGGTAGTATAAAAATCCTTACAAAAACAATAGGGATCCAACCTGTTGGCTTGGACCCCTAATAAAAAAAATCCTTACAAAAACAATAGGGATCCAACCTGTTGGCTTGGACCCCTAATAATAATCCTTACAAAAACAATAGGGATCCAACCTGTTGGCTTGGACCCCTAAATAGTCGGAAAACTTTGATTTGCAAGGCAAGCAGGCAAGTGTTGGGCTTGTTACAGTAGCCTATATAGCCTTCAATGCGGTGAAATTTCGGAATTAATAGGCTCGAGTCTGCGTTTCCTTAAAAGGCTATCTTTCATTTTGCAAAAAAAACAACACAGTAGGCTATATTACCATATTAAAATGGTGTACCAAATTGCGTTATATTACAATGATAAAAAAGTGTAGGCCTACTAGCCTATGGTAAGGTCAGGTTTGCCGATGTGCTTGGCTATTTTAAAGTTTCTCCCTGTGCATCGATCGGAGACAGACGTCACTTCACTGATAATATTCTGGGGATAGGCTACAACATAGCCAATAGGCTTTCATACTAGGGACTTTATCCTTTAAATATCTTTGCGGCATTGGATCAGTCTCCTTTCAAGAACAGGCAAGAACTTTCTAGCCTCGCGTCAGCAGCGCATATACCTAAAAACAACAGGCGGATGGCGGGCGGGTGCGGTTTTGAAAATTGGTCAAAAAAATTGTTGCGGATGGATGGCGGGCGGATCAAGCGTTTTGTGATGCGGTTGCGGATGAAATAATAGCCCATCCGCGCATCTCTACCAGGAACACCACTAGCAATTAGCCGCTGCCCACAACTAGGGCCCGACCGATATTGAGTGCCGATGCCGATTATTTTCAGAGAAAAATTACGATTACGATTTAATCGGCCAATTAAAAACAAAACTAAAAAAAGCCTATAAAACGTAGTTTTCGATACCTTAAATATACTTTGAACACTTTTCACGAATATGTGAATTGAATGCAGAACCTTTGAGTGTTTTAGAATACATTTACAGTCAAAAATGAGTGTAATGTAAAATGTAAAATAAAAAACTAACTCCCAATGTGCTGCGCTCGTGGGCAGTGACTAACATGTGCGTGCTGAGCAGTATGGTCTCACCGTTAGAGTCTACAGTATAACAAATTAACATGGCCTGGGACCTAAAGAAAAACAACAAACAACGCGTCTTGTGCACATTGGTGAGGTGAGCGCGCAGCTGCCTGAGCGAGCGTGCTTTCATGTTGTACGGTAAAATTCAATCTCCTCTTTTTTACTCCAGCTAAAGTTGTTAGTTAGCAAGGCGAGTAGGAGCGCAATCTGCAGGATACTAAGCGCAATAACATTTCTAAAAAAATAAAAAAATAAAAAAAATCGGTTGTAATCGGCGTCTTTTTGGCAGATGTTGATTATTTTCAAAAAGGCTTTAATCGGCCGATTAAATCGGCAGGCCGATGAATCGGTCGGGCCCTACCCACAACGTGAGAGGTGGCAGATCTTCAGTTGAATCCCTCTGTACCGACGCCACAACAAAGACTGAACCAAGATTTGATTTGTACACAACCTCACTTTGATACACTTCCGTCACATACACACACACATAACTAGGCCTCCATCAAAACCCACCTGATCCGATCGGTTAATGAATATGTTGCATTGTTTATTTTTAAAATGTGTTTTGTTTTCACTAAATTTGCCCCTTTTACATTGTTTGTTTGTCTTACCTGTAATAAGGCGACGTCGAGAGTTTTGAAAGGCGCCCTGGATTAAAATGTATTATTATTAGTGCTAGTGTTGCACCGATGCCATTTTTTGGCTCCGATACCGATACCTGGCTGTGCAGTATCGGCCGATACCGATACCATACCGATACCACTCTGTTTGAAATTGATGTGTGTGTGTGTGTGTATATATGAAGAGCTGCATACTACTTGGATATAAAATCATTGCCATCATGGCTTTGTCAAGCTGCTGCCTACCTTTGTGAAGCAGGAAGACTAATACAAAGTGAATCCAGTAGAACTTTTTATTGCCTACCTGGTATGGGTGACAACAATAGCTGAATAAACTTTTGGCTCTCAAAGGCCAACATAGTGCAACATTCATGAAATTAGAACATGTATAATAGAAGTGAACAGTGCAACAGTGCAACAGTAAGAAAGTCAAATACATTAAAATTACATTACATTAAAAATACATTACAAACTCTTAAAAACCCTGAGTTTTGGCTCTCAAATGCCAAAATAGTGCAACTTTCATGAAATTATAACATAATACTAGTGTATAAAACTAGTGCAACAGTAAGAAGTAGAATGTTAAATTGTATTAAAAAAAGAAATAATATACATATGAGGTACATTTGACAGATAGCTGCATTAATTTAACGTATCTGAGGTAAGAACAAATAGCATTAATCAGTGACAGATCTGTCACACAACACCTAGTAGTGTTTACTCTTGTTTACATTTGAGGATTCAAGTCTTTGGGGTTCAAGCTCAGGTACATTGGCAGATTTTTCTTGAGGAAGATTAGTGTTTCTACATGATCTCCTGACAGCCTATTCCTCTTCTCATCAAGTATGTTAGAAGCTGTGCTGAAAAGCCTCTCACTATCTACGCTGGTGGAGGGAGCGGAGAGAAACTTTGCAGCTGTAGTAGCCAGGGAGGGGAACCGTTCTTTATTCTTTCCCCAGTACTCGAATGGGCTCTCTGTGCGGTGGATTGTTTTCTCAGCCAGATATGTCTCTATCTGCACCTGTGTAACTGTGCTGCTGGCCCCACCTTGTTCAGCAGCATGCTCTTGCAGGAATTCCTCGTACAAAAAACTTAAAGCAGCTGCTTGTGTTGGGCTCTGCTGTCATCCGTGGGGTCTTATTGGCTGGGTCTGCTGCCTCGGTGGTGGTTGTCTGCAGTGATGACTCCTCATTTTTCTCCACCTCTTGGGTCAGTGCACTTCTTGCAAGCTTGCTGCTCTCTGCACTTGTGAAGTATCTGCAGTAACAAAGTAAACAGAATGGCATAATATAGCTGTTAGCTCATATATGCTGTTATTTAGCACTGCATTTAATTACACACTAACACAAGATGTTTAAACTTTACACTATACAGCTCACAATTAAAGTAACATACCTGTCTTTGTAACGTGGGTCCAATATGGTTGAAACAGAGTACAAGGGCTCCGCCTCAACGGTCTGGAATCTTGTGCCCATAGCTGCTAGAAGTGTCGCCTTCATTGTTTTTATCCCGCCGTCCTCTGTGGTCTGTTTGGCCAACAGACGCTTCAGGACGATGACTGAGGGGATGACCTCTGAGGTGGTGGAGGTGGCGAAGCTGATCTGTTTTGTGATCTCTTCAAATGGAGCCAGAAGAGTGTTGATTTTCTCCAGCAAGGTCCAGTCACTTGCTGTCAGTGTTGCTGGGAGCTGGTGGTCTGCAGCATAGAGTGAGATGGCACTCTTTTGCTCCAGCAGGCTCGCAGTCATATAAAAGGTGCTGTTCCAGCGGGTGGGAACATCTTGGATCAGACGTTTGACTGGCATTCCCAGTCCCGTCTGGA
Organism: Gadus morhua; assembly: GCF_902167405.1. Classification (NCBI taxonomy): domain Eukaryota; kingdom Metazoa; phylum Chordata; class Actinopteri; order Gadiformes; family Gadidae; genus Gadus; species Gadus morhua. Next base: position 5,533,810 of record NC_044054.1, read on the forward strand.
CAGTTTCAAGTCTTGATGTGGCCAATGGGGAATGTTTGAAGTGCCCAATTATTTTTCTCCCACTGGCCAGCGCATCGCTCACACTTCGCTGGGACAGCAGTCCATCGTGCACCACGAGTTGAATCGTGTGCGAGAAACATCCCAGGCTGGAGACTCCCAGGTCCCTCATTGCCTTCTTCATATTGCTTGCATTGTCCCGAAGAATGGCATGGACCTTTAATAATAATAATAATAATAAGAATAATATTATTAATAATAATGTAATTATAATAATAAAAATTAACCAAAGCTTCGTGTTGAAATGTTAATTTGTTGACGGTAGAATTGTTTTATAAAAGCAATATAGCACTCGTGGGAGTGGGGTAGGTAAGGGATAATGCCTTACCTACCCCACTCCCACGAGTGCTATATTGCTTAAATAGACAAGTCGCAATAGAGAGCAGAGCACGACACACACACACCCACACCCACACAGACACACCCACACAGACACACCCACACACACACACACACACACACACACACACACACACACACACACACACACACACACACACACACACACACACACACACCCCCCTTTACGGCTCAAATTACTGCCGCAAATTACTGCCGCATTTCTTTCAAAGTCTAGACTAGAAAAGTTACGTTACCTTTGACTTCGGGATGCTCCAGTTGAGCAGCATGTGCTCTATTGCTCCTGCAATAGCTTCGCCCGTGTGTGATCCCTTGAATTTATTCGCATGAAGTATGACGCTTTCTGGAGTGAATGTTTCCAAGTTTACCCAGTGGGCTGTCAAGCTAAGCAGGGAAAGTGGGGAGACTTGGCTGCTCCAGATGTCAGTTGAAAAGCTTATGGTCCCTGCCTCCCCTAGCTTTCCTAAAACATGCTCCGTTACTTTATGTTTTAGTGCAGGGATAGTCGTCCCCGTGATGTATTTGAGACTTGGGACCTTATACTTAGGTACTGCGTGAGCCATAAAAAGCCGGAAGCCCACGCTTTCAACGAAGGAGAGGGGCAGGTTACAGAGAACAGTCATCTCGGTTATTTTCTCGGACATCTGTCTTGCTGCTTCACTCTTCTCGTCCCACTGCTCTATCGCACGAAGTGAACTGACCAGGGATCGTTGCTGCGGTCCATCCCGCTTTCTCTTGCTAGCTGCAGTTGCCTCAGTCTCGAACTCTTTGTGTTTGTTCACATGTTTCGACTTCAAATGTTTTATCAGGTTCGAGGTATTGAAACTGCCCCGTTTAACTCCACCTCTCGAAACTTTCAGGTCGCAAATCTTGCATTTAGCCAATGTACTCGCCGGCGTTTCTATAATGAAATAATTCCACACTGCAGACATTTTCTTCTCCTGGTTTGTTTTCCCGCCGCATGAAAAAGACGGTTAAGAGTGGCTATTGGCCCGCTCTCATTAGTCTGGAGCAGGCCAATAGCGATAGTGAGTGTCGGGAGAGAGAAGGCTGCGTTTAAGTGACATACAAGCATCAAAATGGTATCGGTGCACTATTTGTTGGTGCTGCTACTAACAACCTTTTTTTCTCTCAATTAAGCTGAAGATAATTGATTGATAGATTAGTCCAGAACAGAGTTTCCCAACCAAATCTTTACACACAGTGTAGTGTGACTTTGTTCCCTGCCCCTAACAACCAATGTCCCCTTTGTTCCAGCAGGCTGTTGAATAAACAGTACTCTTCTTGCAGTACTTCTCCGTTGGTGTACTGATGCTGCTATCCATTTGGATTTACGAAGTAGTAAAGTCGCAAATCTCCCAGCTTTCTTGCGGCATTTCACTGAGGCACGCCCCCTTTTGGTCGTATTATCTCGTCGCTTTCAAAGTAGAGCGAGCAGAGCTGTACAACTCGCAAAGAAGGTGGCTGCGCCCATAGTTAATGGGGGATGAGATGTATTTTCTTTCTATTTGTACCACGTTGGTGGTTTTAATGTCGTTTTTAAAACCTCTTACACACTTGATTTCATTGCTGCTTTAATCCGGTCACCAATATATGCATTGCACGGTCTTGCTTTGCGTGCAATTCAATGTAAAGTTTTGTTTTGAAGCTGGTTTGCTAAAGAGGCTATGTTGCTAATGATGACTAGCCTGCTACTACTCCCCCTCGTGGCTCGACACAAATAAACATAGATGGCACAAATGGCAAACTGGAAGGCTGGAGCAAGGGAAATACGTCACGTTCTCGCTGAAGCTGGTCGTTCGTACCAGCGTACCATCCAAATCAGGGATGGGCAACTTTCATGATAAAGAGGGCCACATTTTTCATCATAACCATCGGAGGGCCACATGACTGCACACTTCAACTAAACGTGAGCTGAGAGAAGCTACACAATTTTGAATTTGGTAGATATGATTTCCTGTATTCTGGTGCATTTTGGGGATGGCCACTACCTAAAAAATCATCCAGAATCATAACCTATGTACGGTATGTTAATTGAACCAACATACATTCATTTCATGTTTTTCATGCTCAAACAGCCACATGAATGGTCAGTATTTTTATCAGTGCAAAGGGCTCAAATACATCATCATTCAATGAAGTCAAAAAACTGAAAAACAGTGGCCCAACATTAAGTGCAACAACTCAATGAACTCAAACGCAACCAGCAGTTGTAGTAGTTGTAGTGGCGACTTAAGTGGATATCTTTAATGACTGATATCGCTTCTAAGCAAACTAGACGCATGGGTTTGCCTTCGAATTCTATGAATTCTTCTCATCTTTCTTGACCGAGTTTTCTGTAACTCGATCAATTATTATTATTCTTTTTTTTTTATTATTATTATTTGCGGGCCTAACTGAGTGAGGATGCGGGCCGCACTGAGTGAGGATGCGGGCCGCCAGTTGCCCATCCCTGATCCAAATGGATAGCAGCATGAGACCCCTGAAAGGGTGCCGGCAAGTTCGAGCTACACACGCCGTCCGTTGGTTGGTCGAAAGAATCGCACTTCCGTGCAACAGGGGGATAATAACAAACAAACACAGAAGGCTACCTGCGAGGTATTTTTGGACAACGGTGAAAGTTAAGCCACAAATTAAGTTCCCTCATGGGAAAAATAAAGTTCTATGAAGTGTGTGTGGGAGGGAGGGGGGAGAGAGATTCAAAGATGGGACCAGCTGAAGGGGGGGGGGGATGCAGCAGCAGTCCTCACTTTTAGCGTAACACACACACACACACACACACACACACACACACACACACACACACACACACACACACACACACACACACACACACACACACACACACACACACACACACACACACACACACACACACACACACACACACAGCAGGTGTCACTGCGGTGGGCGACCAAATGAGTAATGTTCCAGAGAAAGACACACAAGTTAGGGACTGTGCTGAGATGGAAACTGTCTGTGTGTGTGTCTCTTTATGTGTGTGTGTGTCTCTTGATGTGTGGATGTGTCTTTATGTGTGTGTGCTTCATGTGTGTTTGTCTTCATTTGTGTTCATAATAGTATGTGTTCATAATAGTGTGTGTGTATCTTTATGTATGTGTATCTCTCTGTGTGTGTGTGTGTGTGTGTCTTTATATGTGTCTGTCTGTCTGTTGTGTGTGTGTGTCTTTATGTGTGTGTTGGCCAATGCGCTCATCTAAGTGTTGTTTGTGTGCGTTGAACATTACCGCGGGAGAATGTGTATCGTAGGTTCAAATCATCTCCATGGCCCACATCGTCCCCCAGCTGGTGTGTGTGTGTGTGTCCTCAGATCTGCATTTTTTCCACTGTCATGTTTTGGTTTCATCTTCCTATTTTTTTTCCCCATTCCCTTACCCAGATAGCCACACACACACACACACACACACACACACACACACACACACACACACACACACACACACACACACACACACACACACACACACACACACACACACACACACACACACACACACACACACACACACACACCTATGTGGGTTATTTTATATTAGGAGACGAAAGAGGAGAAGAGGGAATCGGATGGGTTTCAAAAACACACACACACACGTTCCTTAGCATTCCTGCTAACTATCCCCTTTTACGAAATGCGGCCTTAATTCCCATGAATGGAAAAAAACAAACATGAATGGGATTTTGTGGAAGAAAAAAAACAGAAAAACCCAAACTATCACGCGAGGAGGGGCCGCTAACGGTGTATTGACAACGAGGTTGTGAATCATTCAGGGAAGTGTAATATTCCGACTCAAACGGATGAGAGTATGTCGGTTAACATTGGGAATGGAAAAATATCGGAAATTCTCCCGAAAAACTACGAAAAGAAATTGGCTGTGATTAGCCAATGGCAAGTAAACTGTACCAGCTTACTGGTGATGGCGACAGACAGACAGATCTGAGTGTCTATTTTTCACAAGAAACGAGAAGAGATGGAAGAAAGGAGAGAGAAGGGGAGAGACACTGTGTCTAGTTTTGTGTGTGAGACGTTGTTTAGACAATTGCATTAACATACAGCGAGCGAGTGGGAGGGGGAGACGATGGAAGGAGGCTAAGAGGAGACAAGGAGACAAGGAAGGACAATATGCAGAATCACCCTTTCCATGAGGGGACTTCGGCCGCTTGCGTTGGAGCCTTTAACCTTCAGGGTCAGCATGAGTCAGCACGTCTGCGGCTAATCGATAGCACGGCCGTGCTATCACACATGCTATCACATCGTTAGGGCCCAGTAGGTCAGGAACAGAGCTGTATAACCCCACAATTGCTTTACGAGGGAAACACTGCATCCTAAACCCGCCTATCAGAGGAGGCACTGACCTTAACGAAGAACAATTATCATTAACTAATACGATATGCAAAATCAGACATGCTGGATTATCAACAATACCATTATCTCGTGTAAATATTGCCATTGCAAAATGGTGTGTGTGTGTGTGTGTGTGTGTATCTGACTGTTTATAGGTCGATAGTGTAAACGTGAACTTTGAACGATTTAAACCCTGAAACAATCATCATGTCAGCGCTCCTATTTGTTGGTATTCACGAGGCCCTGCCCCTGTCAGCTGGAGATACTAGTAAATGGCCCCGCCCAACGAAAGTAGTGTGTGTAGTGAAACCGGCCAAGCCTCCACACGCATGCAAAAGTGCATATGAAAACACACACACACAAATACAGTGTGTCTAAACACAGACACACAAATATGACAGTCAGACACACACACACACAATTGTGAACAAAGACACACATCAGTATCATGAACACAGTCACACACACACACCAGTATCATGGACAAAGACACACACACAAAATCAGGAACACACGCACACACACACACACACACACACACACACACACACACACAAGTATTGTGATCGCAGACACGCACACATACTGTGTGTCAAAACAGTCTCACACACAAACTGAAAGCTGAAAAACACAATGGCAGGTAACCAAGTAGCCATGAAAGGACAAAAATACCCCACCCCCACACACACATCATGTCATTTGACCCAGTGAACAACTTTTTCCCCTGTCGTCATCTGAGAGTCCACTCACACACACACACACACGGTCCTGGGTCAGTGAAATGTTAAATTCCACAACTGACTTTGCATAATATGTTTCCACTGTTTAACTTTCCACTGTCTAATTGCAGAAAACATACAAACAAACACACACCTTTCCCTCCAGACTCATGAACAGGAAACACAAACACACACTGTGTGTCTTAACACAGTCACACACACACACAACTAAACTGAGTCTTGAACAACTAACGGTCATGAACAAAGACACACTCACACTTTGTCATGGAAACATGACACACACGCAAACTAAATAGTATTATAAACTAAGACACATACAATGTGTCTGTCTACCCAGCCAACCACACACACACACACACACACGTCATTATCCACAGATTCTCTTCAGCTCGCGTCAATCCCAGACAACAACAGGCCAACCTTTTCGTTGTTTATCTCCTAAACAAGACCGTAGAGAACCCAACCCGCGGGGACCTTAGGAAGGAGCCAGCGGTCCCTCACATCCTCCCTGCTGGGTCCGTAGGGGGAGCAATCCCGACACGCGCGGGAATCAGTACAACTTCCGTGTTTGCGATGGCACACCGGCTCTGTCGGGGATTAGCCGATTAAGCGTGCCAATTAACAGACCCAATTAAGGAACGCAAAGCGCCCGCCCGGTCTCAACAGAGTGGAGTCAATGTCGCCTTGCGTTAAAGATCCCATATCATGTTTTTTTGCTAATAATTGTATTTGGGGTTACTTCTAGAAGAGGGATATAGGGTTACTTCTAGAAGAGGGATATATGCCTGTATGTTAGAAATATCCCTTATTATTCTCAAACTGTTCCTTTCTGCAAAAAAACAATTTCAAGAGACATGATACAAAAACATTCTGTTTTGTATCATGTCTCTTTAAGGCCCGTCTCCTCGAGTAGCCCAGTCTGCTGTGATTGGTCAGCATGCCCACTCTGCGATTAGTTGAACGTCGGCGTGAGCGTCGACATACTCACACCCCCCTGAAAAGTTGCAAACATTTGGGGTAGCCGGGAGATGGGACTTCTGCACTTCATCACTGCACAGTCTGATGTCACACTGGTACGGATGTGAAGTTTGAACTCAAATTCGATTTTAACACACACTTATTGAGGGGCGTTCTCGGTGGGCACAAAGACTCCCCATGGCTCGCACTTGGATTTTCCTAGTTTAGGAGACGTAAAACATGTATACATATGTCATATAACAGTCTAAAGCTGAAAAGGCATGATTTGACCCCTTTTAGACTACTCTACTATGTTTATTCTGTGGAGGAGGGTTTATGATCCAGTGTATCACATCCGATATGCAGATCCCTGCATCAACAGGCTGTAAGAATACCCTTTGAGTTGTGTTTGTGGTCTATTGTGTTACCGCATCGTACAGAAAAGTATCTGGTATGGAGATTTTTTCTCGATTTACTTTTTATAATGAGGGCGTCTAGCAGACAATTTTATCCAAAGCGACTTACAATAAGTCCATTTGTCAGAAGAAAGAGACACAACAATTTATCGCTTTCGGTACAGTAAGGATGTTCATAGAACCAAGTTCCAAGCACTAACAATCACTAGGTTAAACCATTCACCGTATACAACAGAGATAGCTAGGATAAGTTGCTACACAATGCTAAGTACTATAACAAACAATAAGTAATAACATTAAGTGGCAGTACGTACAAATATACAATAAGTGCGTACATTAAGTGCCAGGACGTACAACATACAATAAGTGCGTACATTAAGTGCCAGGACGTATAAACATACATAAGTGCGTACATACCTAATTGTTTATGAATCACTTCTTTATATTTAGAGTCGTTGCTTTCTGCATTCACAAACACACAAAGTTCAGTGTCTAGCAGAGCCATTATAAAAATATATAACAAATGCGACAATCAAAAAACATGTGACCCACACCGACGGCGGAGTCGACCCCTCAGGTCGACAGCCAGCTGGTCAGGAGCAGTCAGGGTGAGGCGTCTCGCTCAGGGACACCTCGACACTCTACTCTACTCACAGCTACGAGGAGCCTGGGATCCAACTAGCAACCTTTCGGTTACAAGCGAACCCGCTGTACCTCTTAAGCTATTGCTGCCCAAAAACACATCAGTTTTAACTAGTTTACATTCGATAAACATTAAGCCAACCATGAAATCCAGCAGCCAGCACCTATCTGTGGGAGACGGGCCCTAATCTTGACATGGAAACAGTGATGTCAACATCAACATCGAAGCCTTCGACGCCGGCGCCTCTCACCTTCACACCGCTGTCATCGAACAGGTCCACGGCGACCTTGCAGGCGATGAGCGCGTTGGGGAGGTCGGTGAACTGCACGGCCACCGTCGCCTCCTCCGTGGTCCGCGTGGACTTCTGCATCGCTGCACGGATAGTTATTTTTGTTGTTATCACAGATCCACGGACCTGCGAATGACAAAGACAGTGAATGTTAAATAGACTGCATTTATACCGCGCTTTCCTATCCAGTGACCACTCAAAGCACTTAACAATATTGCCTAACATTCACCCATTCATGCACTCATTCACACATGATACATATACATAATATATATACACACACACACACACACAAACACACACACACACACACAGTATATACATCTATCCTATGACACACACACAAACAAACCGTACATACATCTGTCCTATGACACACACACACACACACACACACACACACACACACACACACACACACACACACACACACACACACACACACACACACACACACACACACACAATATACATACCAATGGTTTAATGTGATGCCAAAGGTCTCAGAGTAGCGTAGACATTAAAAAAAAGAGAAACTGGGTAGAAATCAGAGCTTAGTTGGAGAAAAACGACAAGTCAGAGGAAGAGGATGCTGACACCAGGCTACTTCTTATACTATTAAAAATACGCCAGGAAAGACCCTAAAACGTCGCAGTTCGCGGACAAAAAACCTCGCTTATAGATCGGGTGGAAACGGGGGACGCAGTGGATCGGTATCTTGGTTTTAATGCTCAAATAGTGGCATTGTAACGGGAATAAATGTTCACTAAAGAGCGCCGGAGGGGGATATTGTTGCTCGCTAAGGCCCGAGAGATGCGGATAAAGGAGGTGACGTATTCGGGACAGCTGATGTGCGTTTCCGGTACTGACCGGAAATGAATGAGTTTACCTCCGACGATTGGACACTTTATTTTTTATAATTTACACTTGCAAAGTAGATGGTAATATACATTTATGATAATGAATTAATAATAATTCATAATAATTCATTAATAATAATGATAAAAAATGCAGATAATGCAGATAAAGCTGACGTAGGCTGGACAGCTGATGCCCGTTTCTGTTGTAGACCGGTACATGTGGGTCTCCCTCCCGCGATTGTATTATTATTAATTTCTTACACTCTATGATCTACAGTTGAAAACTTTTATAATAATATATAAAAAATAATTCATTCTTAATAATGATCAATAAAATTGAATTGTTAGCACAAGACACGTCGCTGCAATTCTCATTTATTTTTCAAAATTCAATTTTTTGTTTTTTTATGCCACCATAATCACGTGACACCAACTGAATGTTAATTATACATTAATTGCTGATTTACAAGTCAGTATGAAGTGTGTCAACTGGCGCTTCTAATAAATATACAACCAGGGAATTAAGAGGAAACGGTTATCATTGATCTGTATAATACATTTTGTCTTACAAGAAGGTTGTCTCATACCTGGCTGTAGGTGAGTTTGGTAACTACGATTCCTAGTGTTTAGAATTACGATTGCTTGTTCTAACTTTTCATCTATTACTACTGTGTGATTTAGGCCTATTTAGTCAACTGCAGTAGCTGCTATCATTGCTTTAACGGGGAATTGGTTAGCCTAGCGATTGTCGCACTTGTACTTGGCTCTATGAACATCCTTACTGTACCGACAGCGATATATTGTAGCACTTCTTATGACAAATGTACTTATTGTAAGTCGCTTTGGATAAAAGCGTCTGCTAAATGCCCTAAATGTAAATGTAAATCTGGGATGGCATATTGTATTCATTGTCACTAAATACGAGTATTTAATTAATGTTCATTCAGAATTACATTCGGTAATTTTTGTTTCATTTAGAATAATTATCATAACGGCTCAAGACGCAAGGGTTAGTTAAGTTGAGACTAAGCACGCCCCCTTGTGGCTACATGCCGTGTCAAACTATTAAGTTTGAACACTGATTGAACACTGACACCCTATGCAAATGTAGTGCGTCTCCTGTTTATTTGTTTTGCATTTGTGATTGTTCTTTGTTTGTGTGTGTGCGTGTGTGTGTGTGTGTGTGTGTGTGTGTGTGTGTGTGTGTGTGTGTGTGTGTGTGTGTGTGTGTGTGTGTGTGTGTGTGTGTGTGTGTGTGTGTGTGTGTGTGTGTGTGTGTGTGTGTGTGTGTGTGTGTGTGTGAGAGAGTGTGTGAATGATTGATTGAGTGAGAGAGAGAGAGAGTGAGAGAGTGAGAGAGAGAGAGAGAGAGAGAGAGAGAGAGAGAGAGAGAAAGCGAGAGAGCAAGAGAGAGTGTATAGGTGTTGCTTGCGTGTCAAGGAACCAGGCTATTGGCTGCTTTGGGTCCTTTGACCTCCGAGCGCTGCTGATGGACCCAGTCGGGGGGGGGGGGGGGGGGAGAGTTTAAGCTCCTGGTCATGTGGAGATCAGCCTCCTTCTAATCCGCCATGCCTAGAGAGAGAGAGTGAACGAGAGGGAGAGGGGGGTGGGAAGTCGAGAGAGAGAGAGAGAGAGAGAGAGAGAGAGAGAGAGAGAGAGAGAGAGAGAGAGAGAGAGAGAGAGAGAGAGAGAGAGAGAGAGAGGGAGGGAGAGAGAGGGGAAGTGGAGAGAGCGAGAGAGAGAGAGAGAGAGAGAGAGAGAGAGAGAGGGAGGGAGAGGGGAAGTGGAGAGAGAGCGCGAGTGACAAGGAGAGAGAGAAAGAGGGAGAGGGGGGGCAGAGGGACAGCTAAAACAAATCAAAAGGTAGAGGTAGATTCTACTTAGCCTGCAGAGTGCAGAGCAGCTCAGAACGCCCTATAGTTCTTAGCGCCTAAAAGGGGTGTGCTTGTGTGTGCAAACTAACTTTCTGTGTAAAACATAAGTACTTCCCCTTTTACTACTCAGATTATCGTTCTCTACATTCCGCGGCATCGTTTGCAAACGTCGGACTCACAAGACTGAATTTGGACGGATCTTCATGCCACCTTCGGAAACTCTAAACACGTTTTGTACGCACGTTTCCGAACTTTGCCTGGTACTGAACCGATTCTTTCTGAAGTCTCTCTGGAATTGGACCAATCCTTTCTTCGGAAACATAAGCCGATTTATATTCACATTTCTAAACTTTCCTGGGATTGAACGGATACTTTCTTCGGAAACTTTACGCACATTTTCATTCACTGTGCTCCAGAACACGGGACCCTTCTTAAGGTAAACACCTCCTCCTAACCCCACCGCCCACCCCCCCCCACCCCCGGACAACAAACCCCTTATCCCCCCGGCAACAAAGCTCAGTTTGACCCCGGACACATCATGGAGCTGATACCCAACCCGGGTTTCCATGGCGACCCGGGTTTCTGCACTGACTCGGACACCAAGGTAGGAGGAGACCGAGGAGGAGAGGAGGAGGAGGAGGAGGAGGAGGAGGAGGAGGAGGAGGTCGACTTCGCAGAGGAGGTCGGAGAAGATGCCTTGCTCATGGGCGGCGATGAAGAGGGAGGGTTGGATGAGGAGGGCGCCTGGGACTCGTCGGGGGAGACCGCGGTACCTCCTCCCTCGGATGGAGAGCCGGAGGAGGACGATGAGGCGGAGTGGGGAGGTGCACCGGTGGCGGTGGAGCAAGGGGAGGAAGGGTGGATAGTAGGGGTGGAAGTCCCTGAGGAAGCGAGGGAGGAGTGGGAGGGGGGAGAGCGAGTGCGAGAGGTGGGGTCCCTCGATGAACAGACACAGGTTCAGGGAGAGAGAGAGAGTGAAAGAGAGAGTGAAAGTGAGAGAGAGGGGAGAGTCGGAGATAGAGTTTGGCCAGAATTTTCAGAGCCTCAACTCGATCCACATCCACCAATCAACGGAGACCTTAAGGATGAAGAAGACTGTGGAGAAGACGAAAGCAATACAACAGAACCGAGCCGACTACAGATTGGCTCGGTCGCCGATGAGGTCCCATCTGAGTCTGAGAAGCTCAGAGTCCTCCCCGACGTTGACCAAACAACCAACACCCACAGAGACGCCATTTGCGTCGCAAACTCCGGGCACTCGCACCATGCTGGGGTCGAACCCATCCAACCCACAGAGGATGGCAGGCGAAATATCCAGGTCACCGTAATGACCTGCGCAGTCGTCGACGTCCACGCTGAATCGAGTACGGATCCCCCGTCCGTTCTCGATGAGGAACCGGACATCGGCGGGAGAGCCGCGCTGATGGATCAGCGGACAGGACAAGGAGAGTTCGGGAACGATGTCTCAGAGTTGCAACCGCCGATCGAAGGGGGAGAGAGTCAGCCAAAGGTGGGAGTGGGAGTGAGTGAGTCGATGGAGGAAGTGAGAGAGTGTCCACCGATGGTGGGAGTGAGGGAGTGTCTTCCCACGATAGGAGGAGTGGGGGAGTGTCATCCGACAATGAGAGGGGGAGAGAGTGGAGCATGGGTAGAGGAGCAACAACCGAGGACAGAGGTGGGGTCCAGGGAGAAGGAGGGGGAGGAGGAGGAGGAGGAGAAGGAGCACCTGACAAGGACAGAGGGAGAGATGGGGCAGAGGAACGGAGCAAAGAAGGAGGAGAAGAAGGAGGAGGAGGAGGATCGACAAGTGGAGGTTAATACCCTCAGCGACACAGAGGGAGAGGTAAATTGGAGCAGACAGCGGGCGGATAATGAGGTTAAGGAGGCGATGGCAGGTGGGAGAGAGGAAGAGGAACAGTCCGGGACAGAAGGTTCAGGGATTGGCAATCGGGAAGCTCGGACCTTGAGCCAAGACACTTCCATGCCGGGTTTGCCTGATGTTAAGTTGCCTCGGACGTCCACAGGGGCAGGGAGGGAAGGCCTGACTGGAGATGGTCGCGGGGAGGGTGAGTATCTCTGCACACACACACTCTCTTTGTCTCTCTCTCTCTCTCTCTCTCTCTCTCTCTCTCTCTCTCTCTCTCTCTCTCTCTCTCTCTCTCTCTCTCTCTCTCTCTCTCTCTCTCTCTCTCTCCCTCCCCCTGCTCCCTCTACCCTCTCTTACTCCATCTCCCTATCTACCCCAAACATCAGATAACTGTCTCAAGCTCATTTTTGTTTCTGTTATCTGCCCTATTCAAATAAACTCTCTGTGTGTCTCTCCACGTAGGGCGAAGCATCGTGGAGGAGGCGGTCGTGATGGAGAGAGTACCAGGTGATGTACAGCAGGCGGTGAAACCAGAAGATGTTCCAAGCACCAATCCCCTGCCTGCAGAAGGAGACGAAGCTACACAACCGCTGGGTGGGAGGGTGAAGGAGGTGGAGAGTAAGAAGGACAACAGGGTCCAGGCAGAGGGGGAGATGGAGGGAGTGGCAGGGGATGAGAGGCAGGCAGTGGATCCAGAAGTTGGGGTTCCCTGCTCCATGCCCCGGCCTGCAGAAGGAGACGGAGGCAGAGAGGCATCCATCGATGTGGGGAGTGAGGAGGGGAACAACAGACTGGGGGTCCGGTATGCAGAGGGGGAGATGGACGGAGGAGAGCTGGAGAAGGAGACAGAGCCGGTGACGGTCCTTGACGACGAGATCGAGACCACAGAGGAGGCGGGAAGCCCTCCAGAGCTCGATCAGTCGAAGCCGGAAGAGATCACAGCCTCGGCTGAGGAGATGGTTGCTGGGACCGACCATCACACCGCCTCAATTGAGGTGAGTGTTGCCGGGGGTGACCATCATACCTCCTCGGCTGAGGAGACAGTTGCCAGGGGCGACCATCACACCGCCTCGGCTGCGGAGACAGTTGCCGGGGACGACCATCACACCGCCTCGGCTGAGCCGACGGTTGCCGGGGGCGACCATCACACCGCCTCGGCTGAGCCGACGGTTGCCAGGGGCGACCATCACACCGCCTCAGCTGAGGCGACGGTTGCCGGGGGCGACCATCACACCGCCTCATCTGCGGAGACGGTTGCCGGGGGCGACCATCACACCGCCTCGGCTGAGGAGACAACGGTTGCCGGGGGCAACCATCAGACCGCCTCAGCTGAAGAGACGGTTGACGACGAGATCGAGACCACAGAGGAGGCGGGAAGCCCTCCAGAGCTCGATCAGTCAAAGCCGGAAGAGATCACAGCCTCGGCTGAGGAAACGGTTGCTGGGGGCGACCATCACACCGCCTCAACTGAGGTGACGGTTGCCGGGGGCGACCATCATACCGCCTCGGCTGAGGCGACGGTTGCCGGGGGCGACCATCACACCGCCTCATCTGCGGAGACGGTTGCCGGGGGCGACCATCACACCGCCTCGGCTGAGGAGACAACGGTTGCCGGGGGCAACCATCAGACCGCCTCAGCTGAAGAGACGGTTGACGACGAGATCGAGACCACAGAGGAGGCGGGAAGCCCTCCAGAGCTCGATCAGTCAAAGCCGGAAGAGATCACAGCCTCGGCTGAGGAAACGGTTGCTGGGGGCGACCATCACACCGCCTCAACTGAGGTGACGGTTGCCGGGGGCGACCATCATACCGCCTCGGCTGCAGAGACAGTTGCCGGGGGCGACCATCGTACCGCCTCGACTGAGGAGACAACGGTTGCCGGGGGCGACCATCACACCGCCTCGGCTGAGGAGACAACGATTACCAGGGGCAACCATCAGACTGCCTCAGCAGAAGAGACGGTTGACGACGAGATCGAGACCACAGAGGAGGAGGGAAGCCCTCCAGAGCTCGATCAGTCGAAGCCGGAAGAGATCACAGCCTCGGCTGAGGAGACGGTTGCTGGGGGCGACCATCACACCGACTCAACTGAGGTGACGATTGCCGGGGGCGACCATCACACCGCCTCGGCTGCGGAGACGGTTGCCGGGGGCGACCATCACACCGCCTCGGCTGAGCCGACGGTTGCCGGGGGCGAACATTACACCGCCTCGGCTGAGCCGACGGTAGCCGGGGGTGACCATCACACTGCCTCAGCTGAGGCGACGGTTGCCGGGGGCGACCATCACACTGCCTCGGCTGCGGAGACGGTTGCCGGGGGCGATCATCACACCGCCTCGGCTGGGGAGACAGCGGTTGCCGTGGGCGACCATCACACCGCCTCAGCTGAGGAGACAATGATTACCTGTGGCAACCATCAGACCGCCTCAGCTGAAGAGACGGTTGCCAGGGGCAATCGCATTGCATCAGTTGAGACAACAGTTGCCGAGGGCGACCCTCACCCAGCCGACAACGCCGTCAAAGATGGAGTGAAAGACAAGGAAAGAGAGGAGGAGGAGAAACAGCAGGAGGCGATCAGACCAGAGGATGAGGAGCTGGAGAGGAGAGACAAGGAGCTCAAGGACATCATGGAGAACGGGATCCGGAGTTTGGACAGACTAAAGACCCTCGCCCCGATCAGAAGGGAGTCAGGGAGCCGCCGGGGGTCCGGCAAGGTGCTGGCCCCCCTGAGGAACGACACCGACTGGATCAAGCAAGACCAGCGCTCCCAAGAGGAGAACGACGAGGAGCCGAAGGAGGAGAGGGAGGAGGTGAGGGGCCCTCGAGAGGGAGAGGGAAACTCCAGAGCCCGGAGACCGAGCGAAGGATGGCGGCACCCCCAAGGACCCGGCGAGAAGCCCCGGAGCACAGGAGGTACGGTATCTAGACACTCTCTTTCCACCTCCCCGCTCTCTCATTCTCTCTCTCTCTCTCTCTCTCTCTCTCTCTCCCCCTCTCTCTCCCACTCCCTATATCTCTACTCCTCTCTTTTCCACTCCCCCTATCTCTCTCCTCATCCCCTCCCTCTCGCTCTCACACTTGCTCTCTCTCCCTCTCCCTCTCCCTCTCCGTCTCCCCAATCTCCTCCAAACATCAGATGACTTTCCCAAGCTCATCCATGTTTCTGTATCTATCCTTCATTCAAATAAACCTTCAAATATGATAAACTGGACTGTGTGCAAAAGCTGCAAAACAACGTATAGAGCAGCGCTAGTTGCAGATTGTACACCATTGTCACATAAAAACTGTCCACAGCCCGGGTAAAGAAAGCTAAGGCCACTAGGTTAGAAATGTGGAAGGAGGCTGTCTTTCTAATACCAGACTTACTTAAAGCATAATATTTCTTTCAGCTAAACCTAAATGAAGGGAGGGAGGGGAGGGAGCGGGGGGGGGATAACAGAGTGTAGGGAGGGAGGAAAGTAGGTAAGTAAAATGTATTCATAAGGCACATTTAAAAACAGTTCATGGTGCAAAAATGGCATGTAAAAGAACACATACCAGATCCATAGACAGTACATGAATACATAGAAAATAACTACATATCACAAAAGGGGAGGAAAGGCCAGGGAGAAGAGGTGTGTTTTGAGCCTAGATTTAAAAATGTTGAAGGAAGGAGCGTCTTTAATTGAAGCAGGCAGTTCATTCCAAAAGCAGGGCACAGCCACAGCAAAAGCCCTGTCACCCCTCTATTTTAATCTAATAAGTGGAACGTGCAGGAGATCCATGCTACATGATCTAAGGGACCTGGGCGCTGAGTGGTGATGGATGAGCTCTGTAATGTAGGGCAGGGCCAGGCCATTTAGGGCTTTAAAAACCATAAGTAGGGTTTTAAAATGAGTTCTATGCTGGATGGGCAACATGGAGGGAAGCTAGGATGGGGGTTATATGAACCTGTTTTCTGGATCCAGTCAGCGGCCTTGCTGCAGAGTTCTGGACCAGCTGAAGGCAAGAGAGGAGTGATTGAGGGAGTCCTAGGCAAAGTGAATTGAAGTAATCCAGCTGTGATGTGAAGAAGGCGTGTATTACTTTTTCCAGATTGTGAAATTATAAATGGGGTTTCATCTTAGGAATGACTCAGAGCTGGTAAAAACTACTCTTGAGTACAGCAGCAATTTGCTTGCAAAGCAAAAATTTGAGTCAAAGATGACACCCAGGTTTCTGGTGTTGGGTTTGACGTAGGGGGAGAGAATACCTAGATGAAAGGGAGTTGAATGTTGATTGCAATGTTTTTGCTTTGTTCTGTGAATTTGTAATAGATTTTTTTTTTTGCAGAAATCAGGACTAATCTCTCTCTCTCTCTCTCTCTCTCTCTCTCTCTCTCTCTCTCTCTCTCTCTCTCTCTCTCTCTCTCTCTCTCTCTCTCCTCCCTCCCTCCCTCCCTCTGTCTCCTCCCCCCTCTCTCTCTCCTCCCCTCCCTCTCTCTCCTCCCCCCTCTCTCTCTCTCTTTCCCCCCCTCTCTCTCTCTGTCTCTCTCTCTTTCCCCCACCCTCTCTCTCTCTCCTCCCCCCTCTCTCTCTCCTCCCCCCCTCTCTCTCCTCCCCCCTCTCTCTCTGTCTCTCGCTCTCCCCCCTCCCTCTCTCTCTCTCCTCCCCCCTCCCTCTCTCTCCTCCCCCCTCTCTCTCTCTCTTCCCCCCCCCCCCCCTCTCTCTCTCTCTCTCTCTCTCTCTCTCTCTCTCTCTCTCTCTCTCTCTCTCTCTCCTCCCCCCTCTCTCTCTGTCTCTCTCTCTCTCCCCCCCCCTCTCTCTCTTCTCCCCCTCTCTTTCTCTGGCTCTCTCTCTCTCCTCCCCCCCTCTCTCTCTCTCCTCCCCCCTCTCTCTCTCCTCCCCCCTCTCTATCTCTG